>NC_050572.1:18375033-18517533 GCF_013265735.2 Oncorhynchus mykiss
CTGTGTGTGTGTGTGTGTGTGTGTGTGTGTGTGTGTGTGTGTGTGTGTGTGTGTGTGTGTGTGTGTGTGTGTGTGTGTGAGTGTCTCTCTGTCTGTCTGTCTGTCTGTCTGTCTGTCTGTCTGTCTGTCTGTCTGTCTGTCTATATGTGCTGTATGCAGCTTGTCACACTCAAATCTAAGTCTGTGTGCTCCCAGCTACGAATAACACTCTGCAGTGCTTTTTCCGGACCTCTGACAACCACAAATTCTGCTGCTGTTGAACAAGAAAAAGCATCCACTGAATGGCTTGCTTAATTAGATTGGACATAGACTGCCTCCTAAATTGCACTACTTTTGACCAGGGCCCAGGGCCCATCTATGGTCAATAGTCTAGACCTTGGGTTTAGACCCATATAGCAGCTCTCTCTCATACACACACACACACACACACACACACACACACACACACACACACACACACACACACACACACACACACACACACACACACACACCCCAACACACACACGGTAGCCTCTTCACTCATGGCTCAACGTATCAGTATTATGTTTCTCCACCCTGCCGCGTTCCTGTTTACAAACAGCCCTAGGTAGCCCAAACCCTGCCAGGTTCCTGTTTACAAACAGCCCAAGGTAGCCCTAACCCTGCCAAGTTCCTGTTTACAAACAGCCATAGGTAAACCTAACCCTGGCAGGTTCCTGTTTACAAACAGCCCTAGGTATCCCTAACCCTGCCAGGTTCCTGTTTACAAACAGCCCTAGGTAGCCCAAACCCTGCCAGGTTCCTGTTTACAAACAGCCCAAGGTAGCCCTAACCCTGCCAAGTTCCTGTTTACAAACAGCCATAGGTAAACCTAACCCTGGCAGGTTCCTGTTTACAGACAGCCCCAGGCAGCCCTAACCCTGCCAGGTTCCTCTTTACAGACATCTCCAGGTAGCCCTAACCCTGCTAGGTTCCTATTTACAGACATCCCCAGGCAGCCCTAACCCTGCCAGGTTCCTGTTTACAGACATCCCCAGGTAGCCCTAACCCTGCCAGGTTCCTGTTTACAAACAGCCCTAGGTAGCCCTAACCCTGCTAAGTTCCTGTTTACAAACAGCCCTAGGTAGCCCAAACCCTGCCAGGTTCCTGTTTACAAACAGCCCTAGGTAGCCCTAACCCTGCCAGGTTCCTGTTTACAGACAGCCCTAGGTATCCCTAACCCTGCCAGGTTCCTGTTTACAAACAGACCTAGGTAGCCCTAACCCTGGCAGGTTCCTGTTTACAGCCAGCTCCAGGCAGCCCTAACCCTGCCAGGTTCCTGTTTACATACATCTCCAGGTAGCCCTAACCCTGCCAGGTTCCTGTTTACAGACAGCTCCAGGCAGCCCTAACCCTGCCAGGTTCCTCTTTACAGACATCCCCAGGCAGCCCTAACCCTGCCAGGTTCCTGTTTACAGACAGCTCCAGGCAGCCCTAACCCTGCCAGGTTCCTGTTTACAGACATCCCCAGGTAGCCCTAACCCTGCCAGGTTCCGGTTTACAGACAGCTCCAGGCAACCCTAACCCTGCCAGTTTCCTGTTTACAGACAGCCCCAGGTAGCCCTAACCCTGCCAGGTTCATGTTTATAGACAGCCCGAGGTAGCCCAAACCCTGCCATGTTCCTGTTTACAAACAGCCCTAGGTAGCCCTAACCCTGCCAGGTTCCTGTTTACAGACAGCCCTAGGTAGCCCTAACCCTGCCAGGTTTCTGTTTACAGACAGCCCTAGGTAGCCCTAACCCTGCTAAGTACCTGTTTACAAACAGCCCTAGGTAGCCCAAACCCTGCCAGGTTCATGTTTATAGACAGCCCTAGGTAGCCCAAACCCTGCCAGGTTCCTGTTTACAGACAGCACTAGGTATCCCTAACCCTGCCAGGTTCCTGTTTACAAACAGACCTAGGTAGCCCTAAACCTGGCAGGTTCCTCTTTACAGACATCTCCGGGTAGCCCTAACCCTGCCAGGTTCCTGTTTACAGACAGCTCCAGGCAACCCTAACCCTGCCAGGTTCCTGTTTACAGACAGCCCCAAATAGCCCTAACCCTGCCAGGTTCCTATTTACAGACATCCCCAGGTAGCCCTAACCCTGTCAGGTTCCTCTTTACAGACATCTCCGGGTAGCCCTAACCCTGCCAGGTTCCGGTTTACAGACAGCTCCAGGCAACCCTAACCCTGCCAGTTTCCTGTTTACAGACTGCCCCAGGTAGCCCAAACCCTGCCAGGTTCCTGTTTACAAACAGCCCTAGGTAGCCCTAACCCTGCCAGGTTCCTGTTTACAGACAGCCCCAGGTAGCCCTAACCCTGCCAGGTTCATGTTTAGAGACAACCCTAGGTAGCCCAAACCCTGCCAGGTTCCTGTTTACAGACAGCCCTAGGTAGCCCTAACCCTGCTAAGTACCTGTTTACAAACAGCCCTAGGTAGCCCAAACCCTGCCAGATTCCTGTTTACAAACAGCCCTAGGTAGCCCTAACCCTGCCAGGTTCCTGTTTACAGACAGCCCCAGGTAGCCCTAACCCTGCCAGGTTCATGTTTATAGACAGCCCTAGGTAGCCCAAACCCTGCCAGGTTCCTGTTTACAGACAGCCCCAGGTATCCCTAACCCTGCCAGGTTCCTGTTTACAAACAGACCTAGGTAGCCCTAACCCTGGCAGGTTCCTGTTTACAGACATCCCCAGATAGCCCTAACCCTGCCAGGTTCCTCTTTACAGACATCTCCAGGTAGCCCTAACCCTGCCAGGTTCCTGTTTACAGACAGCTCCAGGCAGCCCTAACCCTGCCAAGTTCCTGTTTACAGACAGCTCCAGGCAGCCCTAAACCTGCCAGGTTTCTGTTTACAGACATCCCCAGGCAGCCCTAACCCTGCCAGGTTCCTGTTTACAGACAGCCCCAGGCAGCCCTAACCCTGCCAGGTTCCTGTTTACAGACAGCTCCAGGCTGCCCTAACCCTGCCAGGTTCCTGTTTACAGACAGCTCCAGGCAGCCCTAACCCTGCCAGGTTCCTGTTTACAGACAGCCCCAGGCAGCCCTAACCCTGCCAGGTTCCTGTTTACAGACAGCCCCAGGCAGCCCTAACCCTGCAAGGTTCCTGTTTACAGACAACCCCAGGCAGCCCTAACCCTTCCAGTTTCCTGTTTACAGACAGCCCCAGGCAGCCCTAATCCTGCCAGATACACCATACACATGCATGCACATACACATACACATGCATGCACACGCACACATACACATGCATGCACGCACACACAACATACACACACATACACCACACACACATACACCACACACACACACACACACACACACGCACACACACACACACACCATACACAGGGGCAGAGACTTTGAACCCATGACTTTTATGTAAATGTCACTGTCATGTTGTTGATTTAAATTCAGGCCAAACATTCTAACCTTTTACAGAGGTTGAGTACAGTGTGACATATGGTAACTCTATCACTGAGTCACCATGGGCCTATACTGTCATATACTGTAGTAGAACTTATCCAGTATTCAGGCTTCAGGACATAAATAACATTTCCCTTTTCCTATAGAATGCCGATTTCTTTCTGTGGGTGAGTCAGCAAGAGCTCCTTGGTTTGATGGCAGCATAACTAGTGGCTCTAATCCTGACCAGGCAGCGCTGTTGTCACGCATGGAAAGAGAGAGGGAAGGAGAGAGAGAGAGAGAGAGAGAGAGAGGAAAGGAGAGAGAGAGAGAGGGATAGAAAGACAGTGAGTGAGAGGGAGAAAGGCAGAGATGGGGAGAGAGAAAGAAAAAGAGAGAGAGAGAGGAAAGGAGAGAGAGGGAGGGAAGGAGAGAGAGGGAGAAAGGCAGAGATGGGGAGAGAGAAAGAAAAAGAGAGAGAGAGAGAGAGAGAGGGAAGGAGAGAGAGAGAGAGGGATAGAAAGACAGTGAGTGAGAGGGAGAAAGGCAGAGATGGGGAGAGAGAAAGAAAAAGAGAGAGAGAGAGGAAAGGAGAGAGAGGGAGGGAAGGAGAGAGAGGGAGAAAGGCAGAGATGGGGAGAGAGAAAGAAAAAGAGAGAGAGAGAGAGAGAGAGGGAAGGAGAGAGAGAGAGAGGAAAGGAGAGAGAGGGAGGGAAGGAGAGAGAGGGAGAAAGGCAGAGATGGGGAGAGAGAAAGAAAAAGAGAGAGAGAGAGAGAGAGAGGGAAGGAGAGAGAGAGAGAGAGAGAGAGAGGGAAGGAGAGAGAGAGAGAGGGAAGGAGAGAGAGAGAGAAAGGCAGAGATGGGGAGAGAGAAAGAAAAAGAGAGAGAGAGAAACACAGAGATTTGCTCTGTCACATTTTCTGTAGTTTCCCGATTATCCTCCTGTTCAGGGACACGTCACTAAACCGACCATCACGTTCCACTCGGTTACCTGTGGCGTCACATACTCACCCGCCGCCCCCCTTCCACTTAATGTGCCTGGTGCTTCTGTTCTGTTCTGACTGAAGAGTGGGCTGTGGTTCTGTTCTGACTGAAGAGTGGGCTGTGGTTCTGTTCTGACTGAAGAATGGGCTGTGGTTCTGTTTTGTTTGAAGAGTGGGTTGAAGTGTTGGCTGTGGTTCTGGTTGAAGAGTGGGCTGTGGCTCTGTTCTCTCTCTCTCTCTCTCTCTCTCAATTCAAGGGTCTTTATTGGCATGGGAAACATATGTTAACATTGCCAAATCAAGTGAAGGAGATAACAAACAAAAGTGAAATAAACAATAAAATGAACAGTAAACATTACACTCAGAAGTTCCAAAATAATATTATGTCAATATACAGTGTTGTAACGATGTGCAAATAGTTAAAGTACAAAATGGAAAATAAATTAACATAAATATGGGTTGTATTTACAATGGTGTTTGTTCTTCACTGGTTGCCCTTTTCTTGTGGCAACAGGTCACAAATATTTCTGCTGTGATGGCATACTATGGTATTTCACCCAGTAGATATTTGAGTTTATCAAAATTGGGTTTGTTTTCAAATTCTTTGTGCATCTGTGTAATCTGAGGGAAATATGTGTCTCTAATATGGTCATATATTTGGCAGGAGGTTTGGAAGTGCAGCTCAGTTTCCACCTCATTTTTGGGCATTGTGCACATAGCCTGTTTTCTCTTTAGAGCCAGAACCGCCTATGGCGGCTTTTCTCAATAGCAAGGCTATGCTCACTGAGTCTGTACATAGTCAAAGCTTGTCGGTCAAATAAAATAAAATCTAACTTTATTTGCCACATGGACCAAATACAAGAAGTGTAGACTTTACCGTTAAATGCTTACTTACAAGCCCTTAACCAACAGTGCAGTTCAAGAAGAAGAAAGTATTTACCAAGTAAGGTAAAATAAAAAGTCATAATTAAAAGTAACACAATAAGAATAACAAGGCTATATACAGGGGGCACCGGTACCGAGTCAGTGTGCAGGGGTACAGGCTTGTTGAGGTAATCTGTACATGTAGGTGGGGGCAAAGGGACTATGCATAGGTAACAAACATACAGCGAGTTGCAGAAGTGTACAAAAGTGTGGGGGGGAGGGGTCAATGTAAATTGTCCGGTTGCGATTTTTATGAATTGTTTAGCAATCTTAATGGTTTGGGGAAAGAAGCTGTTGAGGAGCCTTTTGGTCCTAGAGTTGGCTCTCCGGTACCGCTTTCTGTGCTCTCTTTTCTGAGTTTTGATAATTAGTGGGTATCGGCCTAATTCTGCTCTGCATGCATTATTTGGTGTTTTACGCTGTACACATATGATCTTTTTGCAGAATTCTGCATGCAGAGTCTCAATTTGGTGTTTGTCCCATTTTGTGAATTCTTGGTTGGTGAGCGGACCCCAGAACTCAGAACAACCATGAACGGCAATGAGTTTTATAACTGATTCAAGTATTTTTAGCCAGATCCTAATTGGTATGTCGAATCTTATGTTCCTTTTGATGGCATAGAATGCCCTTCTTGCCTTGTCTCTCAGATCGTTCACAGCTTTGTGGAAGTTACCTGTGGCTCTGATGTTTAGGCCAAGGTATGTATAGTTTTTTGTGTGCTCTACTAGGGAAACAGTGTCTAGGTGTAATTTGTATTTGACACACACATTCTAAACATGTAAGATCAAGAAGATCAAACTATGGGAGAATAAATGTGAAGATGGGGATAGAAGTTGTTTCCAGCAGCTTGTCACCTACCTTTCTACATACGATGTTGACAGAGCTCCTATGGTGCAAATATTTAGCTCACATTTACCCAATCTCAACAGTGAGTTCTACTCCTACTTCCCTGACATTGAAAACAAGTCTGCCAAACTTGACTGGGTGTGTAAATCCTTTCATGACTTACAGTACCAACAACAACATTCCTACCAGACTGCAGGATAATCTTCTGGATGTGTCCTCAGGCCATGGCCTGAAGATGAGGAACTCAGAGACAAGACGGTCACAGTTCTGGTGGGATGTGGAGAAGGAATATCCTGATTTGGGGAAGCAAGCACTGAATGAACTGCTACCCTTTGGATCTACATATGTATGTGAAATGACATTTTCATCCATGACTCTAATCAAGACCAAGAACAGGTACAGACTCGACTTGGAGAAAAGCATGATCACTGCTGTTGCCACACTGACCCCAAGACTGGCAAAGTTTATGAGTGAGAGACAGGGTCAAGTTTCTCATTGATTGGTGAGTCCTCCGTCCCCACAGAAGGCCATTTGCCTTTTGGTAGGCCGTCATTGTAAATAACAATTTGTTCTTAACTGACTTTAAAAAATATATACAGTACCGTTCAAAAGTTTGGGGTCACTTAGAAATGTACTTGTTTTTGGTAGAAAAGCTATTTTTTTGTCCATTATAATAACATCAGAGTGATCAGAAATACAGTGTAGACATTGTTAATGTTGTAAATGACTATTGTAGCTGGAAACAGGTGATTTGTTAAATGGCATATCTACATACAGTTGAAGTCGGAAGTTTACATACACTTAGGTTGGAGTCATTAAAACTCATTTTTCAACGACTCCACAAATGTATTGTTAACAAACTATAGTTTTGGCAAATCGGTTAGGACATCTACTTTTTCCAACAACTGTTTACAGACAGATTATTTCACTTTTAATTCATGGCATCACATTTCCAGTGGGTCAGAAGTTTACATACACTAAGTTGACTGTGCCTTTAAACAGCTCGGAATATTCACGAAAAAGATGTCATGGCTTTAGAAGCTTCTTAAAGTCTAATTGACATAATTTAAGTCAGTTGGAGGTGTATCTGGTGATGTATTTCAAGGCCTACCTTCAAACTCAGTGCCTCTTTTCTTGACATCATGGGAAAATCAAAAGAAATCAGCCAAGACCTCAGAAAAAATAATTGTAGACCTCCACAAGTCTGGTTCATCCTTGGGAGCAATTTCCAAACCTGAAGGTACCACATTCATCTGTACAAGGTACCTGAAGGTACCACGCTCATCTGTACAAACAATAGTACGCAAGTATAAACACCATGGGACCACCCAGCTGTCATACCGCTCAGGAAGGAGACGCATTCTGTCCCCTAGAGATGAACATACTTTAGTGCAAAAAGTGCAAGTCAATCACAGAACAACAGCAAAGGACTTTGTGAAGATGCTGGAGGAAACAGGTACAAAAGCATCTATATCCACAGTAAAACGAGTCCTATATCGACATAACCTGAAAGGCCGCTCAGCAAGGAAGAAACCACTGCTCCAAAACCGCCATAAAAAAGCCAGACTACGGTTTGGAACTAAAAATGGGGACAAAGATCGTACTTTTTGGTGAAATGTCCTCTGGTCTGATGAAACAAAAATAGAACTGTTTGGTCATAATGACCATTGTTATGTTTGGAGGAAAAAGGGGGATGCTTGCAAGCCGAAGAACACCATCCCAACCGTGAATCAAGCGGGTGGCAGCATCATGTTGTGGGGGTGCTTTGCCGCAGGAGGGATTAGTGCACTTCACAAAATAGATGACATCATGAGGGAGGTAAATTATGTGGATATATTGAAGCATCATCTCAAAACATCCGTCGGGAAGTAAAATCTTGGTCGCAAATGGGTCTACCAAATGGACAATGACCCCAAGCATACTTCCAACGTTGTGGCAAATTGGCTTAAGGACAACAAAGTCAAGGTATTGGAGAAATCACAAAGCCCTGACCTCAATCCTATAGATCATTTTGGGCAGAACTGAAAAGGCGTGAGCGAGCAAGGAGGCCTACAAACCTGGCTCAGTTACACCAGCTCTGTCAGGAGGAATGGGCCAAAATTATTGTGGGAAGCTTGTGGAAGACTACCCGAAACATTTGACCCAAGTTAAACAAATTAAAAGCTATGCTACCAAATACTAATTGAGTGTATGTAAACTTCTGACCCACTGGGAATGTGATAAAAGAAATAAAAGCTGAAATAAATCATTCTCTCTACTATTATTCTGACATTTCACATTCTTAAAATATAGTGATGATCCTAACTGACCTAAAACAGGGAATTGTTACTTTTTTTACCTAGGCAAGTCAGTTAAGAACAAATTCTTATTTTCAATAAATGACGGCCTAGGAACTGTGGGTTAACTGCCTTGTTCAGGGGTAGAGCGACAGATTTGTACCTTGTCAGCTCGGGGTTTTGATCTTGCAACCTTTCAGTTATTAGTCCAACGCTCTGACCACTAGGCTACCTGCTGCCTCAGTTCTATTTGCTATGATGACTAGGATGTTACTTTAGCTAATATGGGGACAACGATGTGGGCTGTATGTAGTGGTTATGATATGGTTTGGTTTGGCTTGCAATGTTTTTTTTGCCTAGTCACATACAGCTGATGTGTTGTTCATTGAAGTCCACAAACAAAGAGAAAAGGTGAGAGGAGGAGAGTGCATAAAGGCGAGAAGGAATACAATGTGAACTGTGTTTATTCGTGATCAGGGGTGTATTCATTCCGCCGATTCTGGAAGCAAAGAAACATGGATAAAAATACTAGAATTTGTCCAATAGAAACTCTTATTTACAACTGTTGGACTAATGATCACACCCTAGATAAGCTAGATGCAGGTAAGGCGGTATTGTAGACAAGGCAGTATTGAATGTGTCACTGTCTGTCCATGTGTCACTGTCTGTCATCTCAAATGTTTCTCTCGACCTGTGTGCGCCTACGTTGTACACTTTCATTCATATGCTAGATTGTAGTACCCTCATGATGGGTATAGGGAAAATTTGAGTATCATGTAGTAGCCTAAACCTTTCGATGTTACATTGAACTAGGTGAATGGAATGTGAATGACAGTCATCCAATATGCAAAAATAGAAATAAGGCCATGCTCATGAAAAAAAAAGTCTTAAATCATCCATCATCTTAAACGGCACTGACTGCTACTGGTCTTCAGTACATGGGACTTCATATCCCACCTCTCATCAATGTGATGATTCATTGCAGTGATGTATGACAGCGTGTTCATAGACGTCCAACCATTTGTTTTTAACGCCATGCATGGGTTGTTTTAGAGCTTGCACTTTGTACTTGCAGAGCAATCATTGTACAATTTGGTTCTTCTAGATGTGCCGTCAGAGCAGTAAAGCCGACATCCTCTACCATTGACAATGGCTGCATATCAACTGGAATCGTTTCTGTAATCAGCGCTGTGATTTCTTTCACTCCGTCCCTTCTTGCACTTCTTTTATGTGAACCTGTCTAATGTCTGTTGTTAGTGGCCTGCACAGTTTCGGGGTCTCACGGTGCCCCCCCTTTTTAGATGGTTAAGTATTGCACCTGTACTGCCACTCTAGCTCAGTTCCACTGTGTATTTCACCACCTTCTCGTTTAACTTGTCAAAGTATTGTCATACAGGACTTCACTGCGGTTGCTTCCCTGTCTCACTGCCATTTTTTCAACTGTTAACAACGATGATGTGCTGAGCGTTACAGCATTGTTGCATTAGGTATTGGTATAATTTGTATTTTTTGTCTTTATGATGATGATCGGGACCTGTTAGTGGTAGTTTTGTGACTTTTGTTTTGTTTTGTAAAGGGAAAACGTTTTTTCTAAACGTTAACGATTCTAATTTTGTTTAAATGTTCACAGCCCTAGTGTCAGTGCGTGTGACTGTGTGGGTGTGTGTGTGTGTGTGTGTGTGTGTGTGTGTGTGGGTGTAGATACTGAGCTATAGGACACACCTCTTCTCTCCTGTTGTCTCACTGCCTGCTCTCCACCTGTTACTCCATAGGAAATCAGCAAACAGTTCTCTGTTTCTCTGTGAAAAATAAATAATTATCATTTAGACTTTTATTCCGTGTATTCACTTGGAGAAAGTGGTAGAAACACGGCCTGTGTTTACGTGCTGTATAGTGGACGGGGTAGACTCAAATGGATTTATATAGCTCTTCTTACATCAGCTGATATCTCAAAGTGCTGTACAGAAACCCAGCATAAAACCCCAAACAGCATGCAATGCAGGTGTAGAAGCACGGTGGCTAGGAAAAACTCCCTAGAAAGGCCAAAACCTAGGAAGAAACCTAGAGCGGAACCAGGCTATGAGGGGTGGCCAGTCCTCTTCTGGCTGTGCCGGATGGAGATTATAACAGAACATGGCTAAGATGTTAAAATGTTCATAAATGACCAGCATGGTCAAATAATAATAATCACAGTAGTTGTCGAGGGTGCAGCAAGTCAGCACCTCAGGAGTAAATGTCAGTTGGCTTTTCATAGCCGATCATTCAGAGTATCTCTACCGCTCCTGCTGTCTCTAGAGAGTTGAAAACAGCAGGTCTGGGACAGGTAGCACGTCCGGTGAACAGGTCAGGGTTCCATAGCCGCAGGCAGAACAGTTGAAACTGGAGCAGCAGCACGGCCAGGTGGACTGGGGACAGCAAGGAGTCATCATGCCAGGTAGTCCTGAGGCTGGATGGATGCCTAAGGAAACCAGGATTTCCCCCCAAAATTAATATATATATATATATATATATATATATATATATATATTTATATATATTTATATATATAAATAAATTATGTATCTTTCTTTGTTTCATAATTGTCGTTCAATTTGCAAAAGGCTGAATGTATCTCACCAGAGAAAGTATCCGAGCGAATGAAACAGAGCACCTCTGTCTCTGTATGGATAGCCCATGTATCTGATGCTGTCTTGTCATAAAGAGGATGATATTGTTGCCTCCCGTACTGATGCTGTCTGGTCAAAAAGAGGATAATATTGTTGCCGCCCGCAGCATTGAATGCAAGAGAAGCCAGCGAGCATTTGGCCGCCCTTAATAAACAAATTATGAAATAATAGCCAATCAATGTTGAGCTAAACTGAGCGAGCTCAACTGTGAATGGTCCTGGTCCACCAAAAAAAAGTGTCAAGGGAAGCCAGTTTGGATTTGGCTTCACACCAATCACATCACATCAAGCCAAACGCCATTGACAGAATAAACTTGAATTGTTGCATCTCGATATTGTTCTTGTCCTCCGGTGGCTAGCTAGCTCAAATTGACCGTTTCCTAAATTAGTAATGGATGGAAATAGGGATTTGGTCTTGTGGTTTTACTTAATTCTCAGTACTGGCCAATGATTATAACGGTGATTCTGATCCAACCATAAATTCATACATTGTGCCCCTTGCCTGATGTAGAAGGCTAGTGTTAACTAGCTGGCTCATCGTTGCCCATGAAGTTAGGCTAGTGAGAAAGCATTTTAGCAAGGTAGCCAATCAGAATCATACAGAATCATAGACCATTTTGGCAACATGAAAGAGAGGGGGATGGCATTGGCGTTTCTCTAAAAGTAGGGTGAGTTCACATGTTTTCTCTACTTGCGAGCGCGCACGCACACACACACACGTACACACACACACAAGTTAGTACTATGGACAGCCACATCATATTTAGCTTATGTTGATTGGACTAAATTGTTTTTGGTATCTTTTAGTTGCCACTGTATTAGACTAATCAATGTGATTTGAAGATGTTGAAATGTTAAAGTTGAAATGGTGCTGAAATAGTGGCGGCAGCTCCTGTTTTCTTTGCAACTTGCAGTAACTCTCTGGTGTTCTAAATCAATAGTTGTTTAGTAGTCCGAAAATGTTGGAAATGGTAACTTGCTTGACCATGCTGCAGGTAATGTAACTGTTTGTTACATGCATAATGTTTTGTGGACTTCACCGGACAGATGTTGCTCTCCGGTTTTGTGATGAAACAAAGGTGTGGCTGAATTTATTCTGGGCCTATAGGCCTATATATAATGGCGTCAAGGCATATGAACTAACTGATTATAGAGCAAACAACGCAATTATCGCAACACATAATAATGGCTTTGTAATATGGCTTTTTCCCCCAGTGATTTAACCCACTCACTGTTACTGTGTAGACTGTAGGGGATTTTAACTGTTCGAAGAGAAGAGAGACTGCAGAATCTTCAAACAACAACTTTATTATAAGATTTGAAAAAATGGAGCAGTCAACTATGCTCTTCAACAGTACTAAGTTAAGGCCCAACGAACAGAGTTGTCTCTCAGCTTTTATAAAAAAGTTCAATCTTTTTGTCTATGTGGCAGTTAGCAGATGTGTGTAAACAGGGGTGGGGAACATAGTGTTTAAAAAAGGCATTTAGCTTGTCTTTGTAGATTAAGATAGCTGATGTTGCCACCATTGTCTGATCTTTCCTGCAAGTTTCCACACAGAGGAGTTCCTGCAGATAGTTCAAACAGGATGTCACAAACTGTCACACCCTGATCTGTTTCACCTGTCCTTGTGATTGTCTCCATCCCCTCCAGGTGTCACTTATTTTCCCCAGTGTATTTATCCCTGTTTCCTGTCTCTCTGTGCCAGTTCGTCTTGTATGTTTATCAAGTCAACCAGCATATTTTTTCCCGTACTCCTTTTTCTATTCTCCTTTTGCTAGTCCTCCCGGTTCGAACCATTGTCTGTTTTCTGGACTCTATGCCCGACCTGCCTGACCATTCTGCCTGCCCTGACCTCGAGCCTGCCTGCCCTTCAGGACCTCCTGGACTCTGAACTGATATTGACATTTTGCCTGTCCATGACCATTCTCTTGCCTCCTCCCCTTTGGATGTATTAAACATCTTAAACTCCAACCATCTGCCTCCTGTGTCTGCATTTGGGTCTCGCCTTGAGTCATGATACATACTGCGGTCGCACCCAGCTCTTATCTGTATACCCAGGCTAACTAAGTCACACAAGACAACAAGCCTACATCAGCAAAAAAAATCACAAGCATATACAATGGACAATTCTCTAAGTAAAAATAGCATAGTATGTCTAATTTAGACATTTTCCATGACAAGACGGTGATTTGTTTTAGGGAAACTGGCTGGTATGCTGTCAGGTTGAGGACAGCAGCAATCTTCAAATGACTTAACCATTTCCTCACCAGCTATGACAGCATTCTCGGGTACTTCAAAATATGATTCCTTTACACGGTTCCTATACACCAGTGGTCAACAACCTTTTCTGAGTCAAGATCACTTTCTGAGTCAAAATGCAAGCTGAGATCTACCACTCAGATTTATTTAAACATGACTTCAACAACATGAGCCTATGCAACATTAACTAATTAAAAACAGTTCTGTAGCAATGATGTTTGTGCAGTAGGCTATAGGCCCAAAACATTATCACTGCATATTGGCTACGCTTGAATTGCCCAGCCGATGTTGTTCTTCTCAGACCATCTTTTTAAATTATATTTCAAAATTGTAGGTATATGATCACACTGGTAATAGATCATTTGTTCTATTACTTGTGAGGCACAGCTGAGTGAGCATAATAATTAGCTTGTTTTGTTTACTGTGCTGATGGCCTACATCTGATGGTCAGTCTGAGGGGAGGCTGCCTCTCACCCGACTCACTGTCCCTCCTCTCTCCCTCCCTCAACTGAGAAAATGGGACACAGTCTTCCAGCTGATTGTGAGGCTTAAGTTGCACTGCATTACTTCTGCCTCATGAACCAATTAATGTTGTTACTCCTATGACCAGAGAAATAACAACAAAGCAAGCTTATCGAAACACTCACATTTTATGGCTTATAAAACTGACAAACTAAGTGTTGACAGTGCTGAATAACAACTTAAACATGAACTCACTCATAAAAACAGCACCTCTCTGCTGTATTCGTTGAGTTTCTCTCTACTCATGGTTTTAAATGTTCTGAAATCTCACAGGATCAACTTTGCTGTGAGTTCAAGGCTTCTTTTTACAGTCTATGGAGCGAGGAAACTGTGTAGACACGGTGATCTGAAATATCTGATTGACTAGCATTAGGCCTATAGGTGCACTCTCTGGGCCTGCCGGGTAGGCGGAGTTCTACCTTCAGACACATGAAATGGTTTAAAATGGGAACACTTTGCCTTCCCGGCGCTAGGGCTGCTGAATCAAGTGCACCTACCATCAACAGCAGGAAACGGAAAGAATAGGAACGCACGGCTTTATTGTTGGGTTTATCACAGAAATTCATCGCGATCGACCGGTTGGCGACCACTGCTGTACACCTATATTACAAACACACAAGGCACACCTCACTGACTAGTCTCTGTCTCTGTATCCTTCTAGATCACCACCCTGATCAATCACAAAGACAAACCAAAGAAGTCTGAGCGGACGCAGCAGGCCATACAAAGGGTGGGCCAGGCTGTTAGTGTTGCTGTGGGTCGCTTCGTTGCCGTGGGCGAGGCCATTGCCGTGGAGAACGAGGAGCTGAAGGAGGAGATGGGCATGGCCTGCTTCGAGGCCCGCAGAGCAGGTAACTGGATCTGCGTCTGAATTACATCCTAAATGGCATCCTAGTGCACTCTATAGGGAAGAAGGTTCCATTTTAAATGCAGTCCAACGAAGGGAGTGTTTTTGCTGTTTTCATCATGAATACATTTTTAAAATGGGTCGGAAACTTTCCATGGGAAGTTAAGCCCTTGAATTTGGCGAATTGTGCTTAAATTCACAACAAAAATGAGCTTATAACAGTGAACCTTTTTTGTGGGATACAGAGAAGGCCATTCTAGGTCTTGTGGCATATTTTGGTTAAACTATCCCCAATTCAATGGAATTGCAACCCTCTGCATGCACAGTTCATTCTTCCATCACATGTGCAGCTGATTCTCAAGATCTTGCACACTAATGAGATGCTATTGAGCCTGCGCTACATATTATATGAACCAAGGACTACATGCTTTCTGGTAAGTTTTGATTACAATACTGGGTGGGGTGAATATATTTTATATGACATACGTTATTTTTTGTTAACTGGTAAATAGTACCCTATAGCAAAGTGTGTTGAAATAATTTCTAATATATTAACCATTTCTGCTAGTTCATTTTTGCTATGATGTGGGTTTTAGATTGCTTGAACCTGCTAACCGAGGAGTGGTAGTTCATTTATTTCCATACATTCTACATTCTGTTTAATTCTAAAACATTTGTCTTACAAAGGACTTGTTTAATCTAACTGCTTAACTATTTATCTGCACAGGGAATTGTATTCAGAGTTAAAAAGATAAAATAAATCTAATCTTTACAGGAAAATGCCACGAGCACTATCTCTTGTGTGGAGACATTTCACTGCAGTTAATGTAGAAGGAAAAGTTGTGTACATTTGCAAATACTGTGCCAAATCATATGTGAAGAATGCAACAAAGCTGCAGAATCATCTGACCAAGTGCATAACGTTCCCTCAGCACTCACAACAAGCAACCTCTGACAAAAGTCCCTCTACTTCTATTCGAGGTGAAAATTATGAATCAGACACCTTATTGTCGTGTTTTTGGCTATGCTGGATTAAGTGATATGACATGCTATTCTATAAAATTCTTTCTCTGTAATTAATATTACCTGATTGAGCTAATCATGTAAATGTAATTAACTAGAAAGTCGGGGCACCACAAAATAATATTTATAGAGCAGTTATCTTCCGAATAAACTCTCAAAGACCTAGTAATATTTTACAGCAGTCAATATCAATCGTCACCTTATTTCAGTCTCATCTGAAAGCTCTAAATTAGGGGCGGCAGGGTAGCCTAGTGGTTAGAGCGTTGGACGAAAAGTGGTTCATTTCCCCCCACCTTCTGATGTTCCCAGAATCTATATGTTAACCAAGGGATTTCCAATAGTTACATCAGTAGGGTAGAGAGAGGAAAAGGGAGGGAGAGGTATTTATGACTGTCATAAACCTACCCCCAGGCCAGCGTCATAACATTATTGATAGCAACAACTCATGGTCCTCCTGTAATCAGAAGTTTTTTTGACCCAATGGAGGAACGTAGTCAGAGAAATGCTGATGAATGTCTTGCTCAAGCTGTGTCTGTAACTGGTTCCCCTCTGATGCTCACAGGCAATGTGTATTGGAAGAGATTTCTGAATGTTCTTCGCCCAGCATACACCCCTCCAACCAGACATGCTTTATATACTCATTTGCTGGATGCAGAGTTCAACAGCGTTCAAGTGAAGGTCAAGCAAATCATAGAGAAAGCAGACTGTATTGCAATCATCTCTGATGGGTGGTCGAATGTTCGTGGGCAAGGAATAATTAACTATATCACCTCCACCCCTCAACCAGTATTCTACAAGAGCACAGACACAAGGTACACTAGACACACCGGTCTCTACATTGCAGATGAGTTGAAGGCAGTCATCAATGACCTTGGACAACAGAAGGTATTTGCACTGGTGACAGACAATGGATACACTCTACAAGAAAGCCAAGGAAATGGTTAGGTATGTGAAGGGTCATCAAGTCATAGCAGCAATCTACCTTACCAAGCAAAGTGAGAAGAATAAGAGCCTCACATTGAATCTGCCCAGCAACACCCGTTGGGGTGGTGTTATCATCATGTTGGACAGCCTCCTGGAGGGGAAGGAGTCTCTCCAATAAATGTTCATATCACAGTCTGCTGATATGGACAGCCCCATCAAGAGGATCCTCCTGGATGATGTATTTTGGGAGAGAGTAGTAAGCAGCCTGAAACTCCTGAAACCTATAGCAGTAGCCATTGTACGGATTGAGGGAAACAATGCCATCCTGACTGATATTCAGACTCTGCTTTCAGATGTAAGAGAAGAAATCCATACTGCCCTGCCCACTTCACTGTTGATTCAAAGCATGAAGACTTCTGCCTGAAGCCCATATACACCGCAGCGTACATGTTGGACCCCAAGTATGCTGGCAAGAGCATCCTGTCTGGTGCAGAGATCAACAAGGCCTATGGTTTCATAGGGAAAGGTTCTTGGCAGTCTGGTGAAGTACACTTCCAAGCAAGGGCTTTGGGATGGAGATGCAATATGGCAATCGTGCCAACATATCTCATCAGCCACCTGGTGGAAGGGACGTTGTGGATCTGAGGCTCTTTCCCCTGTTGCCTCCATCAGCCTCCAAATCCCACGAACATCAGCCGCCTTGTTTTGGAACACACACACCAAAGCACGCAACAGGCTGACCAATACAGGGCTTGAAAAATTGGTGGCCATCTGGGCAAATTTGAGGCTTTTTGAGCCCGACAACGAGCCATCCTCAACAAGATTGGAAAGTGACAGCGAAGATGAGGCCTCAGAGTCTGATGTTCAAGAGGTGGACATTGAGGAGGTCCAGGGAGAAGACATGGAAGCCTGAGAGGAAGACAACCAAAGCTTTAGTTTCTAGACTATCATTTTACAGATGTACTGTATGTTGAAAACATTTTTGGGAGATGCGATGGATCATTGGGGATCATTCAATATTCCCTTTCTTTTGTTGTTCAGTGAAATCATCCCATGTGAAGAGTCAACTCATTTAATTAAAGTTCAATTCGTAACTAAATGTTTTTTGTTTTTTTCTATTGGAAGGATTTAATCATTTGCAATTATGTCTACTTACGATACGGTAAAAGGTTTATGTTTCTGTCACCATATGATATGGTAAATATATCCAATGCAAAAAAACATCTATGTTTAAACGGTATTAATATTAATTTGCATATATTTCCGTTAATTCCCATATATTCCCGTTAATTCCCATATATTCCCACGGAAAGTTTCCACCTCTGAATATTCCCCAAAATGTGCAACCCTAACTCTGCCTATTCAACATATTTGCACTGGAGGTGTTCAGAAGTCAAATACTGTTGTTTTTGTTAGTTTTGAGTGAAGTTTAGTTTAAGTTTGCAAGACTAGAGGCTACAGGGAAGTGACGTTGGTTATGTTCTTTCCTGAGGGGGGAAATGCAGAGACAGAACAGAACAGTATGAGTAAGGTTTGGAAAAGGAGAGAGCTGTGTAATTTGAGGCTGAAGTGTTTGTGTACCAGGCAGGCAGGGCTGCAGGCGTAATGAAGGGTATTCTGAGGTTTGCTTGCTCTGTCTTCTGGACAGAGTTCATTCATCTTCAGTATCTTCTCTCGCTCAGAGGGATATAGAGAGAGAGAATCTCGCCTGTTCTCAGCTGTCGGCAGTTGAATCCTTTGCTTAGAGAGACAAATAGAGAAACTGGGACGTGTGACCTTGTGCCCCCCTCTTTCAACACTTTTCCATGAGCCCATGCAACTAAATATACCTACAAACGCCGACCTTTTATCTCTTCATCATAACTGTCCAGTCATTCTCCGAATAACTACCACATGCCGTGGGAGGAGGATATCTACACCGCAGCTATCAACGCTCTTTTAAAAGAAACAGAGTAATATATTTTTGAGCCGGCTTTGCAACTCTTATCAAGTGAAAAATAGCAGGATGAATAGGGGGTCAAAGCCTTGAGGCCCAATCAAAGTCTTATCCTGTTGATATATGAAGTCCAAAACAAAATCTCACAGGGTAAGAATTTAGAAGCCAACACTGGATAATAGGTTAATGTCGGGAGAAGAGGCATGTGTAACAGTGTGTTTAATCTCCCAGTGTGCTGATTTGAAAAGCGCTGAACCCAAACAAAAGCGAGCTGGTGGGGAGCGTCAGCCAGAGTGGCCCACTGTAGCCAATTTTATTCCTTCCACTCCTCCTTTCTTCCGTTGTCTTACCTTCTTCACTCTATTGAGGGAATATTTGACCTTTTTATTTATTTATTTATTTTACCTTTATTTAACCAGGTAGGCAAGTTGAGAACAAGTTATCATTTACAATTGCGACCTGGCCAAGATAAAGCAAAGCAGTTCGACAGATACAACGACACAGAGTTACACATGGAGTAAAACAAACATACAGTCAATAATACAGTATAAACAAGTCTATATACAATGTGAGCAAATGAGGTGAGAAGGGAGGTAAAGGCAAAAAAGGCCATGGTGGCAAAGTAAATACAATATAGCAAGTAAAACACTGGAATGGTAGTTTTGCAATGGAAGAATGTGCAAAGTAGAAATAAAAATAATGGGGTGCAAAGGAGCAAAATAAATAAATAAATTAAATACAGTTGGGAAAGAGGTAGTTGTTTGGGCTAAATTATAGGTGGGCTATGTACAGGTGCAGTAATCTGTGAGCTGCTCTGACAGTTGGTGCTTAAAGCTAGTAAGGGAGATAAGTGTTTCCAGTTTCAGAGTTTTTTCTAGTTCGTTCCAGTCATTGGTAGCAGAGAACTGGAAGGAGAGGCGGCCAAATAAAGAATTGGTTTTGGGGGTGACTAGAGAGATATACCTGCTGGAGCGTGTGCTACAGGTGGGAGATGCTATGGTGACCAGCGAGCTGAGATAAGGGGGGACTTTACCTAGCAGGGTCTTGTAGATGACATGGAGCCAGTGGGTTTGGCGACGAGTATGAAGCGAGGGCCAGCCAACGAGAGCGTACAGGTCGCAATGGTGGGTAGTATATGGGGCTTTGGTGACACAACGGATTGCTTTACCTTTACCGTTAAAAAGACAGAAAGTGAACTTTTCCCTCCGTCGTTCTGGGACGGAATGAAGTTGTCTTCTCTGTGATGGAAAGAAAGAAAGAAAGAAAGAAAGAAGGGGAAAGGAAAGGAAGGTAAAGCTTTAAATCTGTGGGAAGAGGAGAAGGATTGACGGCCTCTTAATGTGTAGCCAGAGGGAGGAAGAGACGAGGCGAACCTCCTCCAGCGCAGGGAGGCAGGAAGGCAGGCAAAGACACAGGGAGACAGGCAGAGAGTGAGGGAAGCAAACAAGGAGGATGGAGGCAGGAAGGCATGCAAAGACACAGGGAGACAGGCAGGGAGTGAGGGAAGCAAACAAGGAGGATGGAGGCAGGAAGGCATGCAGGCAGGCAAAGACACAGGGAGACAGGCAGGGAGTGAGGGAAGCAAACAAGGAGGATGGAGGCAGGAAGGCATGCAGGCAGGCAAAGACACAGGGAGACAGGCAGGGAGTGAGGGAAGCAAACAAGGAGGATGGAGGCAGGAAGGCAGGCAAAGACTCAAGGAGACAGGCAGGGAGTGAGGGAAGCAAACAAGGAGGATGGAGGCAGGAAGGCAGGCAAAGACACAGGGAGACAGGCAGGGAGTGAGGGAAGCAAACAAGGAGGATGGAGGCAGGAAGGCATGCAGGCAGGCAAAGACACAGGGAGACAGGCAGGGAGTGAGGGAAGCAAACAAGGAGGATGGAGGCAGGCAGGCATGCAGGCAGGAAGCGTAATGAAATTAATAAAAAAGGTGATTACGTTACTTTCATTTGGTGATCTCCATCATGGGGCGATGTCGTAGAGAGGGGGCAATGAGGCATAGTTGTTGGCTTCAATCTGTTCTGCTTGACCAGACCAAACATATTATGCCGCTAGCTAAGGTTTTAGGAGGCAGATACTGTATTGAGAGTTTAGTGAGTGTGTAAAAGGGCACCACGGTCTTGTATCTCTCAAACGGTGTATGTCAGTGCAACATGCAGGCTGTAGACTACATAATATCACAATCACCCTGTTACAAGGCTCTTTTTATGGTCAGAACTCGGCCAGTTGCAAGACTCCACAGCTTTTAATAATTTCAAGTGTTCATCCCATTCCAATAGCAAGCAGCAGAAAACAAACAATTCCCATAAAAAGAGATCTTAGCGATAAAGAGAACAAGAAGACGAATGAGCAACACCGTTATAAAATTCTTGGGAAGCATGGAGGGGGACATTTGGCATAGCTTAATCAAACTCCATGCAGCTTCTGGACCGTATTCTGATGTTCAGCGATATTATTTGTGAGCTATGCTGAATGTTTCAGCTGGTTTGGGGGATTCTGGCATCCACAAGGGGCTGCGAATGCAATCAGTGCGTCGGTGCACTTTATTTTGGATTGCAAGCCAACCCAAACAAGGAGCCAAACCATGCAGCCAACGTGATACAAGTCTCCCCCCCTTCTCTCTCGCTCTCTCTCTACTGCCCGAGACTATTTTAGTTATGGTTCTTCAGCCCAATATTTATATGTTGGTTTTCCTTTTCCATTTTGCACCCAGGGTTGTTTTGGAGTTTCGTGAAGGAATTAGCGACCCTCCAGTGCACCAGCCTCTCAGTTTGAAATGGCCTGGTCATGCCGCTCAGAGGGCGTGCCAGCTGGCCTTAGCATTGGCTGGCATCACATTGCTGCAGTGCCACCGAGCTGAATATAAGCCTGTCCAGGATGAGATGTTCCCACTGGGGTTTATGGTGCTACCGTTGACTGACAGGAGAGCAGAGGAGAAGAGAAGAGAAAGGAGGGGAGGAGCCTCTCAACTGTCACATAGGGCACCATGGGAAGGGAACCTAAAGGGTTTTATCTCTAACAAAGTGGAGCTGAATTCTGGATGTCACTTTTTAGTTTATGCAACTTTGAACACGTTTTGGGATAATGGGGTTTGCATGAAACCACGGTGAAGAAAGTTGACCAAGTATTAGAACATTTAGATAAAGTGATAATGTACGATACATTGTACCTCTGAAAATGTTGTATGGTGTTTCTATGCTGAATGATATAGAACAATTCCAAAAGATTTGATCATCATCACCCTCCCCCTTCTCCTCCTCTTACTCCTCCTGATCATCATCATCATCATAACCCTCCCCCTTCTCCTACTCTTATTCCTTCTGATCATCATCATCATCACCCTCCCCCTTCTCCTCCTCTTACTCCTTCTAATCATCATCATCATCACCCTCTCCCTTCTCCTCTTACTCCTCCTGATAATCATCATCACCCTCCCCCTTCTCCTCCTTTTACTCCTCCTGATCATCATCATCATCACCCTCCCCCTTCTCCTCCTCTTTCTCCTCCTGACCATCATCATCACCCTCCCCCTTCTCCTCTTACTCCTCCTGATAATCATCATCACCCTCCCCCTTCTCCTCCTCTTTCTCCTCCTGATCATCATCATCATCACCCTCCCCTTCTCCTCCTCTTTCTCCTCCTGATCATCATCATCCTCCCCCTTCTCCTCCTCTTACTCCTCCTGACCATCATCATCATCACCCTCCCCCTTCTCCTCTTACTCCTCCTGACCATCATCATCACCCTCCCCCTTCTCCTCTTACTTCTTCTGATCATCATCACCCTCCCCCTTCTCCTCCTTACTCCTCCTGATCATCATCATCATCACCCTCACCCTACTCCTCTTACTCCTCCTGACCATCATCATCACCCTCCCCATTCTCCTCTTACTCCTCCTGATCATCATCATCACCCTCACCCTACTCCTCTTACTCCTCCTGATCATCATCATCACCCTCCCCCTTCTCCTTCTCTTACTCCTCCTGATCACCATCATCATCACCCTCCCCCTTCTCCTCTTACTTCTCCTGACCATCATCATCATCACCCTCACCCTACTCCTCTTACTCCTCCTGATCATCATTATCACCCTCCCCCTTCTCCTCCTCTTACTCCTTCTGATCATCATCATCATCACCCTCCCCCTTCTCCTCCTCTTTCACCTCCTGATCTTCATCATCATCATCATCACCCTCCCCCTTCTCCTCCTCTTATTCCTTCTGATCATCATCATCATCACCCTCCCCCTTCTCCTCCTCTTACTCCATCTGATCATCATCATCATCACCCTCTCCCTTCTCCTCCTCTTACTCCTCCTGACCTTCATCATCACCCTCCACCTTCTCCTCTTACTCCTCCTGATCATCATCATCCTCCCCCTTCTCCTCTTACTCCTCCTGATCATCATCATCATCACCCTCCCCCTTCTCCTCCTCGTTCTCCTCCTGACCATCATCATCACCCTCCCCCTTCTCCTCTTACTCCTCCTGATAATCATCATCACCCTCCCCCTTCTCCTCCTCTTTCTCCTCCTGACCATCATCATCACCCTCCCCCTCCCCTTCTCCTCTTACTCCTTCTGATAATCATCATCCTCCCCTTCTCCTCCTCTTACTCCTCCTGACCATCATCATCATCACCCTCCCCCTTCTCCTCTTACTCCTCCTGACCATCATCATCACCCTCCCCCTTCTCCTCTTACTCCTTCTGATCATCATCACCCTCCCCCTTCTCTTCTTACTTCTCCTGACCATCATCATCATCACCCTCACCCTACTCCTCTTACTCCTCCTGACCATCATCATCATCCTCCCCATTCTCCTCTTACTCCTCCTGATAATCATCACCCTCTCCCTTCTCCTCCTCTTACTCCTCCTGACCTTCATCATCACCCTCCACCTTCTCCTCTTACTCCTCCTGATCATCATCACCCTCCCCCTTCTCCTCTTACTCCTTCTGATCATCATCATCACCCTCACCCTACTCCTCTTACTCCTCCTGATCATCATCATCACCCTCCCCATTCTCCTCTTACTCCTCCTGATCATCATCATCACCCTCCCCATTCTCCTCTTACTCCTCCTGATCATCATCATCACCCTCCCCCTTCTCCTCCTCTTTCACCTCCTCCACAGATAACCAATATTCTATAAATAAGGGAATTTCATGCTTATCTGAACACTTGCAGCCATTCTCATGATGTGTCATTCATTTCACAATGTAAGAAATCAACATTTGAAGCATATGTCTTAGGACAGTTGCTCTTCTGAATGGCAATTTATGATTTATCAAATTCATTGCGGGAAAATTACACTTTTTCATTTCCGCTGTAAAACAGTATATCAGCAGATATATTGGTATCGGTAAGTTTTGTCCCCCCAACAATCGGAATTGGTATCAGACCCAAAAAACCTATCGGTCGGGCTCTAAAAACCATTATCATCCTCCGTCCTTTTTGTCCTCTAGGGGATGCCATAGCCCAGCTGACAGACGTTGGGACTGTGGTGACTCCCCCTGTGGACGGACGCACAACAGTGTTCAGTGACCGGACAGGCATGGTGAAGGCCGCCCGCATGCTCCTCTCCTCCGTCACCAAAGTCCTGGTCCTCGCAGACCGCATCGTTATCAAACAGATCATCACCTCACGCAACAAAGTAGGTCCCATCGTCATCAAACAGATCATTAAGTAGTTACCGCTTCCGAACACACAGTATAGGTCTTTAGATGCACACAGACTCACAGAGCAAAGTAGGTACAGACAGAGTCTCACACACACACACACACACACACACACACACACAGCACCCAGCACTGGCAACTCCATCCTCCTTCCAGTCTATCCGATCCTATCTGAGCTCCATGACACAGTACAGGAGAACTCCTCTGCTGCTGTGGAGATAATGGTGGGGGAGTAGCAGCACATTCACATAAAAGGACCAGGCCCTGTTTCTATTCCTGCTGCTTTCTGCTATTCCTGCTGCTTTCTCTTAGAGGCTTCTGCTGGCTCTTAGAGGCGAGGGGGCACACACACACACACACACACACACATACACAGAGTGTAAGGGCCTAATCACGTCCAGTAAGGCCTGTTTGGACAGACGGGCGACAGGTCTGCTCCCATTACTGGCAAACACAATTCAATTTTGAACCCTGTGTCTGTCTGATAACAGCATAGAGCTCCTGCCTGGCTTGCAGGATGTCACTACTGTTTACCCTCCTAGAGCCAAGCCACTCTCTCACACACACATGAACACACACACACACACACTGCTCCGGATGGATGGATCATGCTGTTTTATAATAGATCCATATTTCATGATGTTTTGGGGGGGTCTGAGAGGTGTTGAAGGTTTGATGCATTATGCATCGGCTGATTTTGTTCAGTGTTGCATGTCAGACAAAATGCATCTAAATGCAATACAGTTCACTAGTAGCATGTTATCAAGGTACGTGTCTTATAAAGTAGCTGAAGACATAGTAAGCTAATGATTTCTACATTTTCATGACAATAGTCATTCCTGTAACTATTGTATACATTAATACACCTTCATACATCATGGGTTCTGTTCCGTCTGTATTGCAGACAGATCCCAGGTTACCCTTTTAACACACCTTCATGCAACACAGAGTTCCGTCTGTATTGCAGACAGATCCCAGGTTACCCTTTTAACACACCTTCATGCAACACAGAGTTCCGTCTGTATTGCAGACAGATCCCAGGTTATTGCAGACAGAACCCAGGTTACCCTTTTAACACACCTTCATGCAACACAGAGTTCCGTCTGTATTGCAGACAGATCCCAGGTTATTGCAGACAGAACCCAGGTTACCCTTTTAACACACCTTCATGCAACACAGAGTTCCGTCTGTATTGCAGACAGATCCCAGGTTATTGAAGACAGAACCCAGGTTACCCTTTTAACACACCTTCATGTAACACAGAGTTCCGTCTGTATTGCAGGCAGATCCCAGGGTACCCTTTTAACACACCTTCATGTAACACAGAGTTCTGTCTGTATTGCAGACAGATCCCAGGTTACCCTTTTAACACACCTTCATGTAACACAGAGTTCCGTCTGTATTGCAGGCAGATCCCAGGGTACCCTTTTAACACACCTTCATGTAACACAGAGTTCCGTCTGTATTGCAGGCAGATCCCAGGTTACCCTTTTAACACACCTTCATGCAACACGGAGTGTGTTCCATTGTGTACAGTAGAGGTGATTGGGGTAAATCATTGTGATCTGATTGGTTTTTCAGATGCCCCACTCAGCCCCAAGGCCATTGCGATAACTCCTGAGACATGGTGACACCAACATTAATCCTCCTTCCTATTTCCCCGTTCACCAGACGATTGGAAGACAATACAACTTCTTGTCACAATGACCTTTTCCTGTTTCAACAGACAGGTCCTTCGTGTCGTCTCAGTCAATCAGTCATGACAAACTGCTCTACTGAACACTGCAGCTGGAAAAGCGTGGAAAGTGAAATGAATGGCCATCATTTGTATGGCGAGGCCAACATTAAGAATTTGCTTTGCTACCTCGTTCACATATCTTAAAGCAGCATTTTGCCAGCAGCAAAGGCATTCTGAGGTGTCAAAGTAGTAATATCTCTCACAGCAACTTTGCTCCCTCAAGACATGGTTCTGGCAGAAAGAAATGTGCCTTCTTTGAGTTCAGCATGTGGTGTTTAATTCAAGAGTTGTTGTGTGTAATGTGTAGGTGTGGGAGCCAATGGTAGTTACTGTAATAGTGTTCCTTCCCAGGTGCTAGTAACCTTGGAGCAGCTGGAGAGAGTGAGCACCTTCCAGGAGTTTGTCCAGATCTTCAGCCAGTTCGGGAATCAGATGGTGGAGTTCGCCCACCTGACCGGGGACAGACAGAATGTGAGTATCAATCCTCTCTGATCATATATTGGGCAAAGTCTTCCTTCTTTCCCCCTTCCTACCAAACACACTGTCATCCTACCAAACACTATGTGCCTCTCCACTCCCCATCAGCTCTTGATAAACACAGTCTGTCCAGAGGGGGGGGGGGAGGGGTGAGACCCTTCAGATTGTGTACAGTGCCGTGTGCTGTTGGCTCCACATCCACTCAGACAGCAAGATGACACAGATAGCAGGGTGTGTGTGACGAGCCCCTGCTACCCAGACACAGGTGCCGTTTGTCTAAACACACACACACACACACACACACAGATACACACAGATACACTCTAGGGCTTCTGCACAGGCTAGGAGTGTGTGTGTGTGTGTGTGTGTGTGTGTGTGTGTGTGTGTGTGTTTAGACAAACGGCATGAAAAATGGGTCAGATCTGACTCGCATATCAAAGGAGCGTTTACATCATGAAAGCAGAATGTTGATATGCCTTGATACATTTTGACCGTCAAATCAAACAAACTCTCTATTTGAAATATATCAAGTGCAACATGTTCTATATATTAAAAAAAAGTTTTACAGAAATAATGAGGCCAGAAAAACTCTGGTGTTCCCCTGTAGTGTCAGCGTCTGCTAATCATGCTTTGATTCATACACAGTCTCTTTGTATGCATCCCTAATGGCTCCCTAGTCCCTGTTCCCAAAGCCCAATGGCTAATGCACTAGACAGGGAATAGGTTGCCATTTGGGATAATGGATAAGGTTTATCCAACTGCGTTAACTAGCTGTTGAAAAGTGTTATCGCTGTGCTGTAGGGAGAGAACGAATAATATTCAGCTTTCCTTCCCTTCTTTTTGTTTAAAGGGGTGTTTCACAAACATGCCACGTCCCCATCTCTCTCTCCGTCTGGAAATCTCCTGGCTCTTCTATTGAGAGACTAACCTAGCGAAGAGCAGGGGAATATAATAACACATCATCACATCTCCTTAGTAATCCATGGCTCTGCGCCTCGAGAAGTCGATTCAGCCTCTCCTGAAAAACACACACACACACACACACACACACACACACACACACACACACACACACACACACACACACACACACACACACACACACACACTAAATCCCTACTGGAGGCTAAGTCTTTGAAACACAGAGAGAGGAGAGAGAGTCCATGGATGTAACTGAGATATCTAGTCTCCTGCCGACTGCGTAATGTTATCTACTGCATTGAGTCGTGCTTCACCAGGTTGGTCTATGAGTAAGAACTCTGATGGCCTGAGAACTAGGCTTTAACTTAACATAGCCTAATAACTCTGACATATCTTTCCCATCATAGGAATGTGGTCCATATGTGTTCAGCATGCTCTTTAGGAAGTGCACTATATGGTGAATAGGGTGCCATTTGGGATGTGGCCTTGGTCCACTAGTCCAGTCCACTGGTAGGGTCAGACCCCACTGAGTCAGAGTGGGTTTGAGACTTGCTTCAGATCCCACTGGTGCTGTTAGGTCACTGTCAGTCGTGTTGTATTTAATCTTGAGAAATGGTTCTGTCTATTCGGTGGCTCACAAGATCATTCAAAGGGCTTTAACTGGGTCCCACTCACAAATCAGAGAAGTTTGGGAACCTGCTACTTCTCTAACTGTCCAGTGTTGGTCTCTGTCCTTTTGGACCTGAAGGGAAGCTTCTTCTCTTAAACCTATGTTCACACTGTATGCCTTAATATTGAAAACCAGTTTTGGACTACTGACTGTCCAAACAGCAAGTTACGTTACCAAATTGGATTTGTGTTTGTTCAGACAGCAGTTATTTGCTGACATGGCTACGCTAGTTGTCATAGTAACAATGGGTGTATACGCACTGGTAAAGACTGATTGGTGGTGGTGCACGTGCTTCCTATCACTCAGAAGTTATGTAGCATGCTAAGGTGACAACAGTGTCTGCCATGGACGTTTCCCAGGTGCTTTGAATGTTCAAAATCTGCGTGTTTTAAACACTTATAACTTCTTATGGGCAGGTGGGATGGTAGCGTTCCACCTGGCCAACATCCGGTGAAATTGTAGAGCGCGAAATTCAAAAATACCAAATTAAAATATTTAACATTCTTGTATACATGTGTTATACATCAAAATATAGCTTAACTTCTTGTTAATCCAGCTGCAGATTTTAAAAAGGCTTTACGGCGAAAGCAAACCATGCGATTATCTGAGGACAGCGCCCTGCATACAAACACATGAAAATCATATTTCAACCAGGCAGGTGCACCACAAAAGTCAGAAATAGCGATAACCTGAATGCCTTACCTTTGAAGATCTTCTTCTGTTGGCACTCCAAAATGTCCCAGAAACATCACAAATGGTCTTTTTGTTCGATAATGTCCTTCTTTTTGTCCCAAAAATGTCCATTTATTTGGCGCGTTTGATTCAGAAATACACCGGTTTCAACTCACCCAACATGCCTACAAAGTATCTAATAAATTACCTGTAAACTTGGTCCAAACATTTCAAACAATGTTCCTAATCCAACCTAATCTAACATTCACTAACACGTAAATAATCGATCAAATTTAAGACGGAATAAACTGTTTCTAATACCAGATAAAAACAATGTGAAGCGCGCTCCAGTTCACTCGCACCAAAACAGTAGAGTCCATATGGAGTGACACTTACAATGAATAGCACTACTTCTTCATTTCTCAAAAGAAAAACATTGAACCATTTCTAAAGACTGTTGACATCTAGTGGAAGCCATAGGAACTGCAACCAGATTCCTATTAATAAGGGTATCCCATAGAAAACCATTGAAAAATTCTATGACCTTAATTTTCAGTTCCCCTGGATGGTTTGTCCTCGGGGTTTCACCTGCCATATCAGTTCTACTGTTCTACTCACAGACATTATTTTAACAGAAACTTTAGAGTGTCTATCCACATCTATCACTTATTTGCATATCCTAGCTTCTGGGCCTGAGTAACAGGCAGTTTACTTTGGGCATGCTTTTCATCCAGAGGTGAAAATACTGCCCCCTACCCAAGAGAGGTTAAAGCCTCAAAGGATAAGATGATCAAACGTTCAAAATGAATCATTTTTGGCTAGCAACAGCAGTCAACTAGCTAGCTAGGTAGCTGTTTAGCTTTCTGTCACATTCACTCATTTGTTTGTAAACAATGAACAAGCTAGTTAGCTGCCACATGTTCTCGTCAAACTGTTAACAGAGTAGCTAGCAAGCAACAAGATATTCCAAAGAACCACTTGAGGACAAAAACATCACATTTGACCTTTCAGACACAAGTCACATGGGCAGGAATCAGATTTGTATCTGACTTCAAACCACCTATGAAGGTGGTTTGAAATGTGTCTTGAAATATTAGATTCCATCTGCTTTTTTTCTGTTCAGGCTGCAGGAAAAAGAACAGATTCAAATCAGATATGCAAATAAATAGGATTTAAGTGACTTCAAACTGTCAATGTGAACACAGCTTAACTGCCCAGTGTTGGTCTCTGTCATTTAGGACCTGAAGGACGAGAATAAGAAGGCCAGGATGGCAGCAGCCAGAGCAGTGCTGGAGAAATGCACCATGATGCTGCTCACTGCGTCCAAGGTATGTACATCCTACCACTACTGCTAATGTAGTAGGTCAAAGCTGTGAGCTGGAAAACCTTAGTACTGCATGGGTGAAATTAGGCCTTATGGTGGTCATGTGAATTTTCATTCTTTTTTGGAATCAAACCAGTCTAACTTCTCACCTAAAACATAGTTTTTGTGTTAAATATACATTTGAAGTCGGATGTTTACATACACTTTAGCCAACACATTTAAACTCTGTTTTTCACAATTCCTGACATTTAATCCTAGTAAAAATTCCCTTAGGTCAGTTAGGATGACCACTTTATTTTAAGAATGTGAAATGTCAGAATAATAGTAGAGAAAATTATTTATTTCAGCTTTTATTTCTTTCATCACATTCCCAGTGGGTCAGAAGTTTATATACACTCAATTAGTATTTGGTAGCATGGCCTTTAAGTTGTTTAACTTGGGTCAAATGTTTCGGGTAGCCTTCCACAAGCTTCCTACAATAATTTGGGTGAATTTTGGCCGCTTCCTCCTGACAGAGCTGGTGTAACTGAGTCAGGTTTGTAGGCCTCCTTGCTCGCACACACTTTTTCAGTTCTGCCCACAAATGTTCTATAGGATTGAGGTCAGGGCTTTGTGATGGCCACTCCAATACCTTGACTTTGTTGTCCTTAAGCCATTTTGCCACAACTTTGGAAGTATGCTTGGGGTCATTGTCCATTTGGAAGACCCATTTGCTACCAAGCTCTGGACTCTTGAGATGTTGCTTCAATATATCCACATAATTCTCCTCCTCATGATGCCATCTATTTTGTGAAGTGCACCAGTCCCCCATAACATGATGCTGCCACCCCCTTGCTTCACGGTTGGGATGGTGTTCTTCGGCTTGCAAGCCTCCCGCTTTTTTATGGCGGTTTTGTAGCAGTGGCTTCTTCCTTGCTGAGCGGCCTTTCAGGTTATGTCGATGTAGGACTCGTTTTACTGTGGATATAGATACTTTAGTACCTGTTTCCTCCAGCATCTTCGCAAGGTCCTTTGCTGTTGTTCTGGGATTGATTTGCACTTTTCGCACCAAAGTGCGTTCCATCTCTAGGAGACACATCTCCTTTCTGAGCGGTATTACGGCTGTGTGGTCCCATGGTGTTTGTACTTGCGTGCTATTGTTTGTACAGATGAACGTGGTACCTTCAGGCATTTGGATATTGCTCCCAAGGATGAACCATTCTTGTGGAGGTCTACAATTGTTTTTTCTGAGGTCTTGACTGATCTATTTTGATTTTCCAATGATGTCAAGCAAAGAGGCACTGAGTTTGAAGGTAGGCCTTGAAATACATTCACAGGTACACCTCCAATTGACTCAAGTGATGTCAATTAGCCTATCAGAAGCTTCTAAAGGCATGACACCATTTTCTGGAATTTTCCAAGCTGTTTAAAGGCAGAGTCAACTTAGTGTATGTAAACTTCTGACCCACTGGAATTGTGATACAGTGAATTATAAGTGAAATAATCTGTATGTTGGAAAAATTGTTGGAAAAATTACTTGTGTCATCCACAAAGTAGATGTCCTAACCAACTTGCCAAAACTATAGTCTGTTAAACAAGAAATATGTGGAGTGGTTGAAAAACGAGTTTTAATGACTCCAACCTAAGTGTATGTAAACTTCCGACTTCAACTGTATATACGAGGTAGAGGGACTGTATTACTACAATTGATTTCAAACATGGACTGTTTCTTCATCTGCTGCTTGGTTTTCAAATCATGTGCCAGATACTTGTAAAACCACGAGTCTCTCTCCTCCCTGCAGACTTGTCTCAGACACCCTGACTGCGAGTCGGCACGTATCAACAAAGACGCCGTGTTTCACCGCATGCGTTTCGCCCTGGAGCAGGTCATGGAGATCGTGACGGACGCTCGGCCCTGCGGGGAGACCAAGGTCCTTCCCCTCAGCATTTACACCGGCATCAAGGACTTCAAGGTGGGACGACAGGGGAGGACCGAGCCTGGGGGCTCCTTCCATATGTTGTTGTTTTTTGTGCCAGTTTGTGGGGGAAAAACACGTTTCTAAGTACCACGCAACAATGTGTTATAACACTGTACCTGCCTGTGTTAATACAGTATGCCGCTTTTGGCCTCTACATACAAAGATGAAGTATGCTAGGAGTTCTGTGCAAGTTCTTTAGAATAAGTCAATTATCCTAGCTTTGAATTGGATAATAGACTGCAACAGAGATCATAGCGCTTTCTAATGATCTTCTCTGTCTCTGCCTGTGTCTCTGTCTCTGCCTGTGTCAATTCAATTTTTGGCATGACAAATAGTTTTTGTATTCACTATTGTCTCTGTCTCTGTGTTTCTATGTCTGTGTCCCTCTCTGTGTCTCTGTCTGTGTCTCTGTGTCTCTCTCTGTGTATCTCTCCATCTCTCTGTCTGTGTCTCTGTCTCTATGTCTCTGTCTGTGTCTCTGTCGCTGTGTCTCTCTCTGTCTGTGCCTCCCTGTCTGTGTCTCTGTCTCTGTGTTTTTCTCTGTGTGTATGTCTGTGTCTCTGTCTGTGATCCCAGTCAAACGTGGAAGGTCTGCGTGAGGGTCTGTACTTGCTGCCCCACCAGGCTCTGTCTGGCCAGCTAGAGGCGGTGGTGGAGAGGACAGAGGACTTCACTGACTCTGCCTACACCAGCCACGAGCACCGAGAGGGCATCCTGCAGCTCTGCCAGCTCGTCCGCCAGGACACTGACCAGCTCATCACAGCCTGGATGGAGGCAGTATGTGGCCGTTCACAGGGCATACACGCCCATATAAACACTCACATGCATACACACAAGCACAGAGACACACAGGGACACACAAACATGTATACAAGTACTCACACAGATATGTGATAGATATGTACTCATACTTCTACATGGTTAAGAGCACACATACAGTATGTTATGATTTAACACATGCATATGCACATTTACACGTGCAAATACCCACAGACCTCTTTTCCTTTTCACACACATTTTATTCAACCTTTATTTAACCAGGTTAGTCTCGTTGAGATAAAAATCTGTTTTTCAAGAGAGACCTGGAACACACACATTCACCTTCTCTCTGTATCTCCTTTCTATATTGTCAGTGAATGTCCTTGAGCTGTCAAGTGATTCTCTGGGTGACAAATGAATCACACTGCAGGAGTGTAGTTGCATGACCTTGTGTACTGTTGATAGGTTTACAGATCATGTGGAGGAGAAGTATAGAATATCCAGCCTTTTCACACTACCCTCCTGTATGCTACTATGCAGTACTATTTTCCTTATTTCAGTATGGTTGTTTCCATACAGGATTTACCCTAGTGTTTTACCCAAAAGGCTGAGACTTGTCTGTTTCCATCTACGCGGGCCGGTACCCGTGTCTCTGGCAGACCTGCTCTCACTTGGGGCCAAAGCCAGGCCCCTGGTACTTTTCAGCTTGCATTTACATAACAGTGGATAACTGTGAACTGTTACACCTCACAAGGCAACTGTTTTGATTATGCAGAGGTTGTTGATTCTGCTCTTCACAAGTCTTCACTGTCAGCCCCAGCTTTGGAAACACAATGTCCCTAATATAACAGGTATGCACTAGTGTAACATAAGGGTGTATACACTAGTGTAACATAAGGGTGTATACACTAGTGTAACATATGGGTGTATACACTAGTGTAACATAAGGGTGTATACACTAGTGTAACATAAGGGTGTATGCACTAGTGTAACATAAGGGTGTATGCACTAGTGTAACATAAGGGTGTATGCACTAGTGTAACATAAGGGTGTATGCACTAGTGTAACATAAGGGTGTATACACTAGTGTAACATAAGGGTGTATGCACTAGTGTAACATAAGGGTGTATGCACTAGTGTAACATAAGGGTGTATGCACTAGTGTAACATAAGGGTGTATACACTAGTGTAACATATGGGTGTATACACTAGTGTAACATAAGGGTGTATACACTAGTGTAACATAAGGGTGTATGCACTAGTGTAACATAAGGGTGTATGCACTAGTGTAACATAAGGGTGTATGCACTAGTGTAACATAAGGGTGTATGCACTAGTGTAACATAAGGGTGTATACACTAGTGTAACATAAGGGTGTATGCACTAGTGTAACATAAGGGTGTATGCACTAGTGTAACATAAGGGTGTATGCACTAGTGTAACATAAGGGTGTATACACTAGTGTAACACTGGTGTTGCAGTATATAGGAGTAAGATCTAACTTGAAGTCAGGCTCGTTGTATGAATAGATATCCACTTGACTCCACTGATAACACGGACACATTGTGTTCTCTGTCTCTCTCTTGACACCTCGCTCAAAAGATTCTCCTTGGATACCGAAACTTGGAGGTTTTATACAATGTGTTTTTGGTTTAAGCTGGTATAACGATGTGAAAGTAGAGGCCACAGTTCCACTGACAGATTGAATGGAATCAGAGCTACAACACATTGAAGGATTGATTCCCTGGTGAGACACATTTCCACAACGTGCGTCACTAGCTGGATCCCAGGGTCTGTTTGTGTTTCTCCACTCAATTCAGTAGAAACAGAGAGGGTGTGAGAAGGTGTTACTCCACTCATTTAAGTGGAAACCGAGAGAGTGATATGAGGGGGTGTGGTGAGTGGGTCAAAGACAAATCATCTGATGCCTCCTGCTTGTTTGACAGTGTTTTGACACCCTGCTTTAATCCTGTCTGTGCAAGGTTGGTACTGCCCACCTGTCTCCTTGGCCTAAGAACCTGTGTCTGAAACGATTATGTTTTAATCGTTTTTGGTGTCTATGTGTTGGTGAAGCAGAAGGGATCTCAATTCAATTCAAGGGGCTTTATTGGCATATGAAACATATGTTAACATTGCCAAAGCAATCGAGCGATCTCTCTCTCTCTCTCTCTCTCTCTCTCTCTCTCTCTCTCTCTCTCTCTCCCCTCTCTGTCTCTCTGATAGGGACTGAACAGGTTTGTGTGATCTGGTGTGGGTCAGAAACTGACTTCTCCTTCCTCTGCAGAGACAGGACACGTCCAAGGCAGCAGTCCATGATTTATGTGACAACTCTTATCTTTTCCCACTCCCTCCCTCCTTTCTTTTTGTTTGTATCTTTCTTTCAAGAAGCAGTCTCTAAATGCTAAAGAGGCCACGGAGGAGATGGAGCTGTCTATACTGAAGACCTGCCAAAGTGTCTACGAACTCCGCAGAGAGGTGAGTCCTGTAACCCCATGCTCCTACCCAGAATGCTTCACTGTTTGGCATGCCAAGGGGTTCAGTCCTAGAGCAGAAATGTCTGTAGTTTTCTGTACTCCATCACAGTTTGTCTGTATCTCTTGCTCTTTTTTATCTTTGATATGCCCACATCACTCTCTCTGTGTTTCTCTCTCTGTTCTCTCTTTATCCTCTAGGGTACACTGCCACTCTCCCTATTCCTTTCACTCTTTCTCTCTCTGACTTGTTCTTTCTCTCTCTGCCTTGTCCATTCTCTCTCTGACCTGCTCTTTCTCTCTCTGACATGCTCTTTCTCTCCTTGACTTGCTCTTTCTCTCTCTGACATGCTCTTTCTCTCTCTGCCTTGCTCTTTCTCTGTCTGACATGCTCTTTCTCTCTCTGACTTGCTCTTTCTCTCTCTGACATGCTTTTTCTCTCTCTGCCTTGCTCTTTCTCCCTCTCTCTCTCTGCCTTGCTCTTTCTCTCTCTCTCTGACTTGCTCTTTCTCTCTCTCTCTGACTTGCTCTTTCTCTCTCTGCCTTGCTCTTTCTCTCTCTCTCTGCCTTGCTCTTTCTCTCTCTGCCTTGCTCTCTCTACTCTCTCTGCCTTGCTTTTTGTCTCTCTCTCCCTGCCTTGCTCTTTCTCTCTCTAACTTGCTCTTCTCTCTCTGCCTTGCTCTTTCTCTCTCTCTCTGACTTGCTCTTTTTCTCTCTGCCTTGCTCTTTCTCTCTCTCTCTCTCTGCCTTGCTCTTCTCTCTCTGCCTTGCTCGCTCTACTCTCTCTGCCTTGCTCTTTGTCTCTCTCTCCCTGCCTTGCTCTTTCTCTCTCTAACTTGCTCTCTCTCTCTCTGCCTTGCTCGTTCTCTCTCTAACTTGCTCTTGCTCTCTCTGCCTTGCTCTTTCTCTCTCTCTCTCTAACTTGCTCTTTCTCTCTCTGACTTGCTCTTTCTCTCTCTGCCTTGCTCTTTCTCTCTCTGCCTTGCTCTTTCTCTCTCTGCCTTGCTCTTTCTCTCTCTCTCTGACTCGCTCTTTCTCTCTCTCTCTCTGCCTTGCTCTTTCTCTCTCTGACTTGCTCTTTCTCTCTCTAACTTACTCTTTCTCTCTCTCTCCCTGCCTTGCTCTTTCTCTCTCTAACTTGCTCTTTCTCTCTCTGCCTTGCTCTTTCTCTCTCTCTCTCTCTCTCTAACTTGCTCTTGCTCTCTCCGCCTTGCTCTTTCTCTCTCTCTCTCTAACTTGCTCTTTCTCTCTCTGACTTGCTCTTTCTCTCTCTGCCTTGCTCTTCTCTCTCTGCCTTGCTCTTTCTCTCTCTCTCTCTGACTTGTTCTTTCTCTCTCTCTCTCTCTCTCTCTCTCTAACTTGCTCTTTCTCTCTCTGCATTGCTCTTTCTCTCTCTGCCTTGCTATTTCTCTCTCTGACTTGCTCTTTCTCTCTCTGACTTGCTCTTTCTCTCTCTAACTTACTCTTCTCTCTCTGCCTTGCTCTTTCTCTCTCTCTCTCTCTAACTTGCTCTTTCTCTCTCTGCCTTGCTCTTTCTCTCTATCTCTCTAACTTGCTCTCTCTCGCTCTGCCTTGCTCTCTCTACTCTCTCTGCCTTGCTTTTTGTCTCTCTCTCCCTGCCTTGCTCTTTCTCTCTCTAACTTGCTCTCTCTCTGCCTTGCTCTTTCTCTCTCTCTCTCTAACTTGCTCTTGCTCTCTCTGCCTTGCTCTTTCTCTCTCTCTCTCTCTAACTTGCTCTTTCTCTCTCTGACTTGCTCTTTCTCTCTCTGCCTTGCTCTTTCTCTCTCTGCCTTGCTCTTTCTCTCTCTGCCTTGCTCTTTCTCTCTCTCTCTCTGACTCGCTCTTTCTCTCTCTCTCCCTGCCTTGCTCTTTCTCTCTCTGCCTTGCTCTTTCTCTCTCTGCCTTGCTCTTCTCTCTCTGCCTTGCTCTTTCTCTCTCTGACTTGCTCTTTCTCTCTCTGACTTGCTCTTTCTCTCTCTAACTTACTCTTTCTCTCTCTCTCCCTGCCTTGCTCTTTCTCTCTCTAAGTTGCTCTCTCTCTCTCTGCCTTGCTCTTTCTCTCTGCCTTGCTCTTTCTCTCTCTGCCTTGCTCTTTCTCTCTCTGACTTGCTCTTTCTCTATCTCTCTCTGACTTGCTCTTTCTCTCTCTGACTTGCTCTTTCTCTCTCTGCTTTGCTCTTTCTCTCTCTCTCTCTAACTTGCTCTTGCTCTCTCTGCCTTGCTCTTTCTCTCTCTCTCTCTCTGACTTGCTCTTTCTCTCTCTGCCTTGCTCTTTCTCTCTGCCTTGCTCTTGCTCTCTCTGCCTTGCTCTTTCTCTCTCTCTCTCTAACTTGCTCTTTCTCTTTCTGACTTGCTCTTTCTCTCTCTGCCTTGCTCTTTCTCTCTCTGCCTTGCTCTTTCTCTCTCTCTCTCTGACTTGCTCTTTCTCTCTCTCTCTCTCTCTCTCTCTCTAACTTGCTCTTTCTCTCTCTGCATTGCTCTTTCTCTCTCTGCCTTGCTCTTTCTCTCTCTGACTTGCTCTTTCTCTCTCTGACTTGCTCTTTCTCTCTCTAACTTACTCTTTCTCTCTCTGCCTTGCTCTTTCTCTCTCTCTCTCTGACTTGCTCTTTCTCTCTCTCTCTCTCTCTCTCTCTAACGTGCTCTTTCTCTCTCTGCCTTGCTCTTTCTCTCTCTGCCTTGCTCTTTCTCTCTCTCTCTCTCTGACTTGCTCTTTCTCTCTCTCTCTCTGACTTGCTCTTTCTCTCTCTGCCTTGCTCTTTCTCTCTCTCTCTCTGACTTGCTCTTTCTCTCTCTGACTTGCTCTTTCTCTCTCTAACTTACTCTTTCTTTCTCTGCCTTGCTCTTTCTCTCTCTCTCTAACTTGCTCTTTCTCTCTCTGCCTTGCTCTTTCTCTCTCTCTCTCTAACTTGCTCTGCCTTGCTCTTTCTCTCTCTGCCTTGCTCTTTCTCTCTCTCTCTCTCTGACTTGCTCTTTCTCTCTCTGCCTTGCTCTTTCTCTCTGCCTTGCTCTTTCTCTCTCTGCCTTGCACTTTCTCTCTCTGCCTTGCTCTTTCTCTCTCTCTCTCTAACTTGCTCTTTCTCTCTCTGCCTTGCTCTTTCTCTCTCTCTCTCTAACTTGCTCTGCCTTGCTCTCTCTCTCTCTGCCTTGCTCTTTCTCTCTCTCTCTCTGCCTTGCTCTTTCTCTCTCTGACTTGCTCTTTCTCTCTCTGACTTGCTCTTTCTCTCTCTGCCTTGCTCTTTCTCTCTCTGCCTTGCTCTTTCTCTCTCTGACTTGCTCTTTCTCTCTCTGCCTTGCTCTTTCTCTCTCTGCCTTGCTCTTTCTCTCTCTCTCTCTGACTTGCTCTTTCTCTCTCTGCCTTGCTCTTTCTCTCTGCCTTGCTCTTTCTCTCTCTGCCTTGCTCTTTCTCTCTCTGACTTGCTCTTTCTCTATCTCTCTCTGACTTGCTCTTTCTCTCTCTGACTTGCTCTTTCTCTCTCTGCCTTGCTCTTTCTCTCTCTGCCTTGCTCTTTCTCTCTCTCTCTCTGACTTGCTCTTTCTCTCTCTGCCTTGCTCTTTCTCTCTGCCTTGCTCTTTCTCTCTCTGCCTTGCTCTTTCTCTCTCTGACTTGCTCTTTCTCTATCTCTCTCTGACTTGCTCTTTCTCTCTCTGACTTGCTCTTTCTCTCTCTGCTTTGCTCTTTCTCTCTCTCTCTCTAACTTGCTCTTGCTCTCTCTGCCTTGCTCTTTCTCTCTCTCTCTCTCTGACTTGCTCTTTCTCTCTCTGCCTTGCTCTTTCTCTCTGCCTTGCTCTTTCTCTCTCTGACTTGCTCTTTCTCTCTCTGACTTGCTCTTTCTCTTTCTGACTTGCTCTTTCTCTCTCTGACTTGCTCTTTCTCTCTCTGCCTTGCTCTTTCTCTCTCTGCCTTGCTCTTTCTCTCTCTCTCTCTGCCTTGCTCTTTCTCTCTCTGCCTTGCTCTTTCTCTCTCTGCCTTGCTCTTTCTCTCTCTCTCTCTCTGCCTTGCTCTTTCTCTCTCTCTCTCTGCCTTGCTCTTTCTCTCTCTGACTTGCTCCTTCTCTCTCTGACTTGCTCCTTCTCTCTCTGACTTGCTCTTTCTCTCTCTGCCTTGCTCTTTCTCTCTCTGCCTTGCTCTTTCTCTCTCTGACTTGCTCTTTCTCTCTCTGCCTTGCTCTTTCTCTCTCTGCCTTGCTCTTTCTCTCTCTCTCTCTGACTTGCTCTTTCTCTCTCTGCCTTGCTCTTTCTCTCTGCCTTGCTCTTTCTCTCTCTGCCTTGCTCTTTCTCTCTCTGACTTGCTCTTTCTCTATCTCTCTCTGACTTGCTCTTTCTCTCTCTGCTTTGCTCTTTCTCTCTCTCTCTCTAACTTGCTCTTTCTCTCTCTGCCTTGCTCTTTCTCTCTCTCTCTCTAACTTGCTCTGCCTTGCTCTTTCTCTCTCTGCCTTGCTCTTTCTCTCTCTCTCTCTGACTTGCTCTTTCTCTCTCTGCCTTGCTCTTTCTCTCTGCCTTGCTCTTTCTCTCTCTGCCTTGCTCTTTCTCTCTCTGACTTGCTCTTTCTCTCTCTCTCTCTGACTTGCTTTTTCTCTCTCTGCCTTGCTCTTTCTCTCTCTGACTTGCTCTTTCTCTCTCTGACTTGCTCTTTCTCTCTCTGACTTGCTCTTTCTCTCTCTGACTTGCTCTTTCTCTCTCTGCCTTGCTCTTTCTCTCTCTGCCTTGCTCTTTCTCTCTCTCTCTCTGACTTGCTCTTCCTCTCTCTGCCTTGCTCTTTCTCTCTCTGCCTTGCTCTTTCTCTCTCTCTCTCTCTGCCTTGCTCTTTCTCTCTCTGACTTGCTCTTTCTCTCTCTGACTTGCTCTTTCTCTCTCTGACTTGCTCTTTTTCTCTCTCTGCCTTGCTCTTTCTCTCTCTGCCTTGCTCTTTCTCTCTCTGACTTGCTCTTTCTCTCTCTGCCTTGCTCTTTCTCTCTCTGACTTGCTCTTTCTCTCTCTGACTTGCTCTTTCTCTCTTTGCCTTGCTCTTTCTCTCTCTGCCTTGCTCTTTCTCTCTCTGCCTTGCTCTTTCTCTCTCTCTCTCTGACTTGCTCTTTCTCTCTCTGCCTTGCTCTTTCTCTCTGCCTTGCTCTTTCTCTCTCTGCCTTGCTCTTTCTCTCTCTGACTTGCTCTTTCTCTATCTCTCTCTGACTTGCTCTTTCTCTCTCTGACTTGCTCTTTCTCTCTCTGCTTTGCTCTTTCTCTCTCTCTCTCTAACTTGCTCTGCCTTGCTCTTTCTCTCTCTGCCTTGCTCTTTCTCTCTGCCTTGCTCTTTCTCTCTCTGCCTTGCTCTTTCTCTCTCTGACTTGCTCTTTCTCTCTCTGACTTGCTCTTTCTCTCTCTGACTTGCTCTTTCTCTCTCTGCCTTGCTCTTTCTCTCTCTGCCTTGCTCTTTCTCTCTCTGACTTGCTCTTTCTCTCTCTGCCTTGCTCTTTCTCTCTCTGCCTTGCTCTTTCTCTCTCTCTCTCTGACTTGCTCTTTCTCTCTCTGCCTTGCTCTTTCTCTCTCTGCCTTGCTCTTTCTCTCTCTCTCTCTCTGCCTTGCTCTTTCTCTCTCTGACTTGCTCTTTCTCTCTCTGACTTGCTCTTTCTCTCTCTGACTTGCTCTTTCTCTCTCTGCCTTGCTCTTTCTCTCTCTGCCTTGCTCTTTCTCTCTCTGCCTTGCTCTTTCTCTCTCTGCCTTGCTCTTTCTCTCTCTGACTTGCTCTTTCTCTCTCTGCCTTGCTCTTCTCTCTCTGCCTTGCTCTTTCTCTATCTCTCTCTGACTTGCTCTTTCTCTCTCTGCCTTGCTCTTTCTCTCTGCCTTGCTCTTTCTCTCTCTGCCTTGCTCTTTCTCTCTCTGACTTGCTCTTTCTCTCTCTCTCTCTGACTTGCTCTTTCTCTCTCTGACTTGCTCTTTCTCTCTCTGACTTGCTCTTTCTCTTTCTGCCTTGCTCTTTCTCTCTCTGACTTGCTCTTTCTCTCTCTGCCTTGCTCTTTCTCTCTCTGACTTGCTCTTTGTCTCTCTGACTTGCTCTTTCTCTCTCTGCCGTGTTCTCCTTCTGTCTTACTCTTGTTTTCTCTTTCTGCTACCATTGTGCAGCCAGGCATAGAAAAGATACAAAACATACACACATATTCACCCCCTCTCTTCCCTTCTCCCTTCTGTCCAGCTTCATAAGGTGGCGGTGGGGCGGGCGGCGGACCAGCTGAAGCTGCACACGGAACACCTGCCTCTGCGGGCCCTGAAGGCCTCGGGGGGCGAGGGCAACCTGGAGGCTGTGGCAGAGTACGCCCGCACACTCGGCGAGCAGAAAGAACAGCTGGTGGAGGTGAGAGAAGCTCACTGGGCTGGGGAGGTTGACTTAATTCTGTTGAGTCTCCTTGATCAAGTCACCATTGAAGCAGAATAAAGTATTCAATTCGATCCACAGCAATCCAACCTCGTATCCATCTCTATATCTGAGGTATATGGACATGTGTGATGTGGGATACTGGCTTTGGAAGCCTGTATGTATTTTTTCAATTGAAACATTTGGATAAGTATCTTGATCTGTTGTTGGCATCAACATGTAGGTCTGTGTCTGCTGCTCATATCCAGTTATATTGATGTTAGACGTCGATGTTCTTTGTCCTGTTCCAGACTTGTCGTCTGCTGTGTCACGTCTCGGGGACAGAGCCTCTGGAGATCACCTGTATACACGCTGAGGAGACCTTCCACGTCATCGGCCCCCAGGTAACACACACTGACAGGTAACACACACTGACAGGTAACACACACACTGACAGATAAAACACACACTGACAGGTAAAACACACACACACTAACAGGTAAAACACACACTGACAGGTAAAACACACACTTACAGGTAACACACACACTGACAGGTAAAACACACACTGACAGGTAAAACAAACACTGACAGGTAACACACACTTACAGGTAACACACACACTGACAGGTAACACACACTTACAGGTAACACACACACTGACAGATAAAACACACACTGACAGGTAAAACACACACACTGACAGGTAAAACACACACTGACAGGTAAAACAAACACTGACAGGTAAAACACACACACTGACAGGTAACACACACTGACAGGTAAAACACACACTGACAGGTAAAACACACACTGACAGGTAACACACACTGACAGGTAAAACACACACTGACAGGTAAAACACACACTGACAGGTAAAACACACACACTGACAGGTAACACACACTGACAGGTAAAACAAACACTGACAGGTAAAACACACACTGACAGGTTAAACACACACTTACAGGTAACACACACACTGACAGATAAAACACACACTGGCAGGTAAAACACACACACTGACAGGTAAAACACACACTGACAGGTAAAAGACACACACACTGACAGGTAAAACACACACACACTGACAGGTAAAACACACACACACTGACAGGTAAAACACACACTGACAGATAAAACAAACACTGACAGGTAAAACACACACTGACAGGTAAAACACACACTGACAGGTAAAACAAACACTTACAGGTAACACAAACACTGACAGGTAACACACACACTGACAGGTAACACACACGCTGACAGGTAAAACACACACACACTGACAGGTAACACACACACTGACAGGTAACACACACACTGACAGGTAACACACACACTGACAGGTAAAACACACATAGTGAAAGGTAACACACACACTTACAGGTAAAACACACACACTGACAGGTAACACACACACTGACAGGTAACAAACACACTGACAGGTAACACACACACTGACAGGTAAAACACACACACTGACAGGTAAAACACACACACTGACAGGTAAAACACACACTTACAGGTAAAACACACACACTGACAGGTAAAACACACACACTGACAGGTAAAACACACACACTGACAGGTAAAACACACACTTACAGGTAAAACACACACACTGACAGGTAAAACACACACACTGACAGGTAAAACACACACACTGACAGGTAACACACACACACTGACAGGTAACACACACACCCCCTGACAGGTAACACACACACACTGACAGGTAACACACACACTGACAGGTAACACACACACTGACAGGTAAAACACACACTGACAGGTAACACACACACGCCTTGACAGGTAACACACACACACTGACAGGTAACACACACACCCATTGACAGGTAACACACACACACACTGACAGGTAACACACACACACTGACAGGTAGCACACACACACTGACAGGTAAGACACACACTGACAGGTAACGCACACCCACACATACGCATCACACTCACACTGGAAATGGGCCCCTGAAGGGCCAAAACAAGACACATGAGATGGCATAGTCCTGATCATGTCTGATACAGTCCATGTTGCGACAGAAACTTGATAATCTGTATAACCTCTCCATTATCAAGGTTCAGTTTTTCAGCACATCCCCTGTCATCTAGATCCCTTATAGCTTCAACACCATACATTAAACACAGCCAACACATCCCCTGTCATCTAGATCCCTTATAGCTTCAACACCATACATTAAACACAGCCAACACATCCCCTGTCATCTAGATCCCTTATAGCTTCAACACCATACATTAAACACAGCCAACACATCCCCTGTCATCTAGATCCCTTATAGCTTCAACACCATACATTAAACACAGCCAACACATCCCCTGTCATCTAGATCCCTTATAGCTTCCACACCATACATTAAACACAGCCAACCATTGCAGAAAAAGACATTAAGACTTCATCTGATACATGGGGAAATAACTCAGACAACCACATGCACACAAGTCAGAGTGCATCACCCCCAGTGTGCTGCATTTAATTGGCAATTACCCGCAGGAGTCCCTTTATTATCATTGAAAGACACGCACAGACACACACACACACACACACACACACCAGTATCATCCCTCCCTGCTGGGCGGTGGCTCCCTCTCTGTGACCTTATTGATTGGTTGACCTTTGAGCTTATGAGCTCAGTCATTACTGCGGGGTCATGCAGCGTCTGACGTTACCGTGGGAGGATCATCACATTTCACACTATACCCCCAGCAGCAGATAAAGACCTTCCCGACGGCCTGGAAGACCAAACATAATTAGAAAAGTGGGGAACAAAACTAATGCCCTGCCCACTGAAGATTGTGTGTAATGGAACAAATCCACCCCCACACTGAAAGGTAATGATCCGGTGTAACTCCGGTGTCTCTGCTGTCAACATTGTACGAGACTGAGGCCTGTTTCCATTCAAATCACCCTCTCCTTTTCTTGGGTCCCTTGTTGGTCTTCCCTCAAAGAGTCAACTGGTCTGGATAGGTACTGCTGTGAGTAACATAGTAATAGCTCCACTTAAGGTAACGTTTCCCATGTGGGGTTGCCTGATTTTGAAAATGGGGTCGCGAGAGAAATGGTGAAATAAAATTTTGGAGCAAAAATATAAAATAATGAAAGCGTTTTCCTCCTACAGATGTGGCTCAGTCGTGTGAACGGTTTAAGCTATAAAATATTATGACCCCGTCACTGAAAGACTCTCAGGAACACGCATGTGTCTGTTTCCTTCTTCAATGCCAACAAGCCTCATTAGAACAGAGTGGACAATACCAGGCACTAAGTCAGACTGGGAGGAAAAGATCATACATAATTATTAGCTGAGAACATTCTGAACTTCCCAATAGCTTTCTGAAGCATTTCAATCACTTCAAACCAGTACTTTTGAAATACTGTAAAAAGTACTGTCAGACTCATTTGTAATAGGCTGTCAAATAAAAAATGATTACATCATTTTTGTTATATGGTGGGGTCATGAAACAAATGTGATATCAAAATGGGGTCGGGGGTCAAAAAGTTTGGGATCCCCTGACTTAAGGTAGAACTTAGTGCACCTTATCAAAACACTTTCACAGTCCAATACAGTGTAAAACATAGCTACTCCATCTACTCACTCCCTCCCTCCCTCTCTCTCTCCCCCCTTCCTCTCTCCTGTCAGATCATCTCTGCAGCCCAGACGCTGGCCCTGCACCCATCCAGTAAGATTGCCAAGGAGAACCTGGATGTGTTCTGTGAGGCCTGGGAGTCCCAGCTCTGTGACATGGCAGTGCTGCTAAGGGAGATCAACGACGTGTTCGAGGGCCGCCGAGGTGGGGCTGCCAGTGGTAGGAGAGGGGGAGAGGGATGGGTGTGTGTTATGGGCAGTCGCAGGAGAGGGTTGTCGTAGGACAGCTCACCACAAGCCGTGGTTGTTTTTACTCTCTGTCTCTCGCTGAGCTTTGGTAGTCTAAAATGTATTGATCCTATTCATAGACAGTTAAATCTCTATAACCGTAGTTGTTTGTATTATCTGACACAAGCTCTATCAGGGAGGGGATGTCAGATTAAAGCACCATCAGCAGGATACCTCTCATTGAGTTGGAGATGCAAACCGTTCTGTTACAGGCCTGATAGCCAGTGTGTGTCCCAGCGTGGTGATGCCAGACGTTTCTCAGAGCTCTCTCCCAGCATGCAGCGTGAGTCCTGTCATCCGTAACCTGTGTGGCGTGTCACGGTGCCAGTATTTATGGGCTACGATCCCAATGACAAGCAGCGAGAGAGACGACGTCTCCCTACTAAACCAATTGAATAGAGGAGGAATAGGGATAAATCTCCCTCCCTGGTGGAAGTTTAACGATGAAGTTCACACTGTGTCCTCACATAGTAAAAGTGCTATTTTTCCTCTGGTAAAGCTGGTATGGGTGTGTGTTTACCTGTGTATGTGTGTGTGTCTACCTTTCTGTTTGTGTGTGTGCTCGCGCTTGTGGAGGGGGTGTGTTACTCAAGCGACACAGACAGGCCCTCCAAAAAGCTGCCTGTACTTTTATGTGAAGTAATGCTCCTTGAACATGTTAGTGATGTTTATCACACCTTCACAGCCACTGGAAATTCTACTGAAATGTCCCTTTATTCCAAACTTGATTGGTGAGTTAATTGGTTGCACTCCATTTGAAGTCTGATAGATGATGTATTGGGGATAATCAACTGTAGTATAATAGAGGATGTGTTAGGGATAATCAACTGTAGTATAATAGAGGATGTGTTAGGGATAATCAACTAGTATAATAGAGGATGTGTTAGGGATAATCAACTGTAGTATAATAGAGGATGTGTTAGGGATAATCAACTGTAGTATAATAGAGGATGTGTTAGGGATAATCAACTGTAGTATAATAGAGGGTGTGTTAGGGATAATCAACTGTAGTATAATAGAGGGTGTGTTAGGGATAATCAACTGTAGTATAATAGAGGATGTGTTAGGGATAATCAACTGTAGTATAATAGAGGATGTGTTAGGGATAATCAACTGTAGTATAATAGAGGGTGTGTTAGGGATAATCAACTGTAGTATAATAGAGGATGTGTTAGGGATAATCAACTGTAGTATAATAGAGGGTGTGTTAGGGATAATCAACTGTAGTATAATAGAGGATGTGTTAGGGATAATCAACTGTAGTATAATAGAGGATGTGTTAGGGATAATCAACTGTAGTATAATAGAGGATGTGTTAGGGATAATCAACTGTAGTATAATAGAGGATGTGTTAGGGATAATCAACTGAATCCCTCCCTTTTAGTATAATTTCATGGGTTGACATGGGTCATTTCAAAAGATACACAATACTTTCACTGGAAAATTATTCTTACCAAACTTACCTTGTGACCAATGCCCAAAATATGACTTAAAACATATTTCCTCAAAATACTTTCTTTCTTTCTGATTTGATTACAGGTGATAAGAGAGCCTACGTGTCGCTTCCCAGACCAGGGGTGAGTATCAGAATATACAATGTTATGACTGGTGGATATTTCTAATTTCATTTTATTCAAATGACTTTCCATCATTTCCTCCTTTAATATCACTCATCCTGTCAAAACGTTTCTCCCGCCAGAAACATTCAGCCAACCTGAAGACGGTGAAGGCAGTCAAGCTAGATGCAGAGGTATAACTTGATCATCAATTACACAATACACCTCACATAGGTTGTCCCAATACACCTCATATAGGTTGTGTCCCAATACACTTCATATAGGTTGTGTCCCAATACACCTCACATAGGTTGTCCCAATACACCTCATATAGGCTGTGTCCCAATACACCTCACATAGGATGTATCCTAATACACCCCACATAGGTTGTGTCCCAATACACCTCATATAGTCTGTGTCCCAATACACCTCATATAGGTTGTGTCCCAATACACCTCACATAGGTTGTCCCAATACACCTCATATAGTCTGTGTCCCAATACACCTCACATAGGTTGTGTCCCAATACACCTCACATAGGCTCTGTCCCAAAACACCTCACATAGGATGTGTCCCATAACACCTCATATAGTCTGTGTCCCAATACACCTCACATAGTCTGTGTCCCAATACACCTCACATAGTCTGTGTCCCAATACACCTCACATAGGTTGTGCCCCAATACACCTCCTATAGGCTTGTGTCCCAATACACCTCACATAGGTTGTCCCAATACACCTCATATAGGTTGTGTCCCAATACACTTCATATAGGTTGTGTCCCAATACACCTCACATAGGATGTATCCTAATACACCCCACATAGGTTGTGTCCCAATACACCTCATATAGGTTGCCTAGTGGTTAGAGCGTTGGACTAGTAACCGGAAGGTTGCGAGTTCAAACCCCCGAGCTGACAAGGTACAAATCTGTCGTTCTGCCCCTGAACAGGCAGTTAACCCACTGTTCCCAGGCCGTCATTGAAAATAAGAACACCTCATATAGGTTGTGTCCCAATACACCTCACATAGGATGTATCCTAATACACCCCACATAGGTTTTGTCCCAATACACCTCATATAGGTTGTCCCAATACACCTCACATAGGGTGTGTCCCAATACACCTCATATAGGCTCTGTCCCAATACACCTCACATAGTCTGTGTCCCAATACACCTCACATAGGTTGTGTCCCAATACACCTCCTATAGGCTTGTGTCCCAATACACCTCACATAGGTTGTCCCAATACACCTCACATAGTCTGTGTCCCAATACACCTCACATAGTCTGTGTCCCAATACACCTCACATAGTCTGTGTCCCAATACACCTCATATAGGCTGTGTCCCAATACACCTCACATAGTCTGTGTCCCAATACACCTCATATAGTCTGTGTCCCAATACACCTCACATAGTCTGTGTCCCAATACACCTCATATAGGTTGTGTCCCAATACACCTCACATAGTCTGTGTCCCAATACACCTCATATAGGATGTGTCCCAATACACCTCCTATAGGCTGTGTCCCAATACACCTCACATAGGTTGTCCCAATACACCTCACATAGTCTGTGTCCCAATACACCTCACATAGTCTGTGTCCCAATACACCTCATATAGGCTGTGTCCCAATACACCTCACATAGTCTGTGTCCCAATACACCTCATATAGTCTGTGTCCCAATACACCTCACATAGTCTGTGTCCCAATACACCTCATATAGGTTGTGTCCCAATACACCTCACATAGACTGTGTCCCAATACACCTCATATAGTCTGTGTCCCAATACACCTCATATAGCCTGTGTCCCAATACACCTCCTATAGGCTGTGTCCCAATACACCTCACATAGGTTGTCCACGATACACCTCACATAGTCTGTGTCCCAATACACCTCCTATAGGCTGTGTCCCAATACACCTCACATAGGTTGTCCCAATACACCTCACATAGTCTGTGTCCCAATACACCTCACATAGTCTGTGTCCCAATACACCTCATATAGGCTTGTGTCCCAATACACCTCACATAGGATGTATCCTAATACACCCCACATAGGTTGTGTCCCAATACACCTCATATAGGTTGTGTCCCAATACACCTCATATAGTCTGTGTCCCAATACACCTCATATAGGTTATGTCCCAATACACCTCACATAGGTTGTCCCAATACACCTCATATAGTCTGTGTCCCAATACACCTCACATAGGTTGTCCCAATACACCTCACATAGGTTGTGTCCCAATACACCTCATATAGGCTCTGTCCCAATACACCTCATATAGTCTGTGTCCCAATACACCTCATATAGCCTGTGTCCCAATACACCTCACATAGGCTGTGTTCCAATAAACCTCAGATAGGTTGTGTCCTAATACACCTCACATAGTCTGTGTCCCAATACACCTCATATAGGTTGTGTCCCAATACACCTCATATAGGTTGTGTCCCAATACACCTCATATAGGCTGTGTCCCAGTGGTACTCTATTCCCCCAGGTGCCCTGGTCAAAAGAAGTGCACTATATGGGGGATAGGGTGCCATTTGGGACACATACATTACCTCTACTTTATCACCCTGACGGGTGAATTAATTCTGCAGGAAATGAATAACTGTTCAAACACACTATTGGGGAATTATGCCGATATTGCAGGAACCATGGTCTGCTAGATTTTAGCAGGACTCTGTCAGTCATGACTGGGCATGCAGGGTCGAGAGTATTTCATGAGTAACTTAGTACACAAAGTGATAATCAATAATTGGAAATAATTAGGAAATATTATGGCTGATTGATAATGCATGACATTTAGAGGTGAAGAGCAGAACTGAGTTTACAGTGCCTTGCGAAAGTATTCGGCCCCCTTGAACTTTGCGACCTTTTGCCACATTTCAGGCTTCAAACATAAAGTATTTTTTGTGAAGAATCAACAACAGGTGGGACACAATCATGAAGTGGAACGACATTTATTGGAAATTTCAAACTTTTTTAACAAATCAAAAACTGAAAAATTGGGCGTGCAAAATTATTCAGCCCCTTTACTTTCAGTGCAGCAAACTCTCTCCAGAAGTTCAGTGAGGATCTCTGAATGATCCAATGTTGACCTAAATGACTAATGATGATAAATACAATCCACCTGTGTGTAATCAAGTCTCCGTATAAATGCACCTGCACTGTGATAGTCTCAGAAGTCTGTTAAAAGCGCAGAGAGCATCATGAAGAACAAGGAACACACCAGGCAGGTCCGAGATACTGTTGTGAAGAAGTTTAAAGCCGGATTTGGATACAAAAAGATTTCCCAAGCTTTAAACATCCCAAGGAGCACTGTGCAAGCGATAATATTGAAATGGAAGGAGTATCAGACCACTGCAAATCTACCAAGACCTGGCCGTCCCTCTAAACTTTCAGCTGATACAAGGAGAAGACTGATCAGAGATGCAGCCAAGAAGCCCATGATCACTCTGGATGAACTGCAGAGATCTACAGCTGAGGTGGGAGACTCTGTCCATAGGACAACAATCAGTTGTATATTGCACAAATCTGGCCTTTATGGAAGAGTGGCAAGAAAGCCATTTCTTAAAGATATCCATAAAAAGTGTTGTTTAAAGTTTGCCACAAGCCACCTGGGAGACACACCAAACATGTGGAAGAAGGTGCTCTGGTCAGATGAAACCAAAATTGAACTTTTTGGCAACAATGCAAAACGTTATGTTTGGCGTAAAAGCAACACAGCTGAACACACCATCCCCACTGTCAAACATGGTGGTGGCAGCATCATGGTTTGGGCCTGCTTTTCTTCAGCAGGGACAGGGAAGATGGTTAAAATTGATGGGAAGATGGATGGAGCCAAATACAGGACCATTCTGGAAGAAAACCTGATGGAGTCTGCAAAAGACCTGAGACTGGGACGGAGATTTGTCTTCCAACAAGACAATGATCCAAAACATAAAGCAAAATATACAATGGAATGGTTCAAAAATAAACATATCCAGGTGTTAGAATGGCCAAGTCAAAGTCCAGACCTGAACCCAATCGACAATCTATGGAAAGAACTGAAAACTGCTGTTCACAAATGCTCTCCATCCAACCTCACTGAGCTCGAGCTGTTTTGCAAGGAGAAATGGGAAAAAATGTCAGTCTCTCGATGTGCAAAACTGATAGAGACATACCCCAAGCGACTTACAGCTGTATTCGCAGCAAAAGGTGGCGCTACAAAGTATTAACTTAAGGGGGCTGAATAATTTTGCACGCCCAATTTTTCAGTTTTTGATTTGTTAAAAAAGTTTGAAATATCCGATAAATGTCATTCCACTTCATTATTGTGTCCCACTTGTTGTTGATTCTTCACAAAAAAATACAGTTTTATATCTTTATGTTTGAAGCCTGAAATGTGGCAAAAGGTCGCAAAGTTCAAGGGGGCCGAATACTTTCGCAAGGCACTGTATATACTTTTTTGTTTACTACATAATTCCATGTGTTATTTCATAGTTTTGAAGTCTTCACTATTCTACAATGTAGAAAATAGTCAAAATCAAGAAAAACCCTGGAATGAGACTTTCCAATCTTTTGACTGGAACTGTATGTTCCATCACTATTAGGAAACTGAGTCCTACTTTGTTCAGTAGTTTCGAATGGGATTATTAACTATTAACAAATAAGGGATCCGTTATCTTTCTTTCTTTCTTCAGGAGCAGAGCACCATAGCCAAGCTGGGTCTAGAGCTGCGTCTTCTGACTTCAGACATGGACACGGAGGTGGAGAAGTGGGAGGACCAGGAGCATGACATCGTCCGCCAGGGCCAGAGCTTGTCCAGCATGGCCTACTCCATGTACCTCTTCACCAGGTAGACCGTCTGTCTGTCTGTCTGCCTGCTGTCTGCCTGTGTGTCTGTCTGTCTGTGTGTTTGTCTACCTGTGTGTCTGTCTGTCTGCCTGCTGTCTGTCTGTCTGTCTGCCTGTCTGTCTGCCTGTCTGTCTGGTTGCTTTTGTGTGACAGAAGATTGCAACTCCTTTTACCGCAAGGTACTTTGCACCAGCCAGGTATTGACCACCAGCCAAGTATTGACCACCAGCCAGGTATTGACCACCAGCCAGGTATTGACCACCATCCAGGTATTGACCACCAGCCAAGTATTGACCACCAGCCAAGTATTGACCACCAGCCAGGTATTGACCACCAGCCAGGTATTGACCACCAGCCAGGTATTGACCACCAGCCAGGTATTGACCACCAGCCTGGTATTGACCACCAGCCAAGTATTGACCACCAGCCAGGTATTGACCACCAGCCAGGTATTGACCACCAGCCAGGTATTGACCACTAGCCAGGTATTGACCACTAGCCAGGTATTGACCACTAGCCAGGTATTGACCACTAGCCAGGTATTGACCACTAGCCAGGTATTGACCACCTCTGTATGGATATAGAAGTAGAGGACACAGATGCCATCACAAATCTTGTTGATATGATGTGCATAGTCAATATACACTACATGGCCAAAAGTATGTGGATTTGGCTATTTCAGCCAGACCGTTCAGACAGGTGTATAAAATCAAGCACATAGCCATGCAATCTCCATAGACAAACATTGGCCATAGAATGGTCCGTACTGAAGAGCTCAGTGGCTTTCAACTTGGCACTGTCATAGGATGCCACCATTCCAACAAGTCAGTTAATCAAATACTGTATGTACCCTGCTAGAGCTGCCCCGGTCAACTGTAAGTGCTGTTATTGTGAAGTGGAAACATCTAGGAGCAACAACGGCTCACAGAACGGGACTGCCGAGTGCTGAAATGCGTAGCGCGTAAAAATCATCTGTCCTCAGTTGCAACACTCACTATTGAGTTCCGAACTGCCTCTGGAAGCAACTTCAGCACAATAACTGTTCGTCGGGAGCTTCATGAAATGGGTTTCCATGGCCGAACAGCCGCATACAAGCCTGAGATCACCATGCACAATGCCAAGCGTCGGCTGGAGTGGTGTAAAACTCGCCGCCATTGGACTCTGGAGCTGTGGAAACGCATTCTCTGGAGTGATGAATCACACTCCACCATCTGGAAGTCCGACGGACGAATCTGGGTTTGGCGGATGCCAGGAAAACGCTACCTGCCCAATGCATAATGGCAACTGTTAATTGTTGTTGGGGGAGGAATAATGGTCTGGGGCAGTCATGGTTTGGGCTATGGATGACAATGCCCCCGTGCACAAAGTGAGGTCCATACAGAAATGGTTTGTTGAGATCGGTGTGGAAGAACTTGACTGGCCTGCACACAACTACATCGAACACCTTTGGGATGAATTGGAACGCCGACCTGAGCCAGACCTAGTCGCCCAAAATCAGTGCCCGACCTCACTAATGCTCTTGTTGCTGAATGGAAGCAAGTCCCTGCAGCAATGTTCCAACATCTAGTGGAAAGCCTTCCCAGAAGAGTGGAGGCTTTTATAGTAGCAATGGGGGGACCAACTCCATAATAATGCCCATGATTTTGGAATGAGATGTTCAACGAGCCGGTATCCACATACTTTTGACCATGTAGTGTGCTTCATCAGTTGTTATCATCAGGTAATATATAATTCACTCTGTTTCATTTTTCGTTCATTTCCTGTATCGATTGTGTAGGGGGGAGGGCCTACTGAAGACAACCACGGATCTTTTCCATCAGGCTGAGGTAAAGTACTGTACATGCCCCCTGTCCTCCACTCCACTCATCCCTCTCCTCTCCCTTCATCCTCGTCTACTTCGTACAGGGCTTTAATTGAATCTGTCCCAGGTTCCATTAAGGACAACCACGTCCCTGGGAGAAGACAGAATCAATACTGTATTAAAAGGCCCAAGACAATAATTTGTCTGTGGTAACGAGAGGATGACTAGAGGAGCAGAGTGGCCTGCGCTTAATATAGAGAGGGAGCGGGAGAGGCAGAGAGAGAGAGAGAGAGAGGCAGAGAGAGAGAGAGAGATCATAGAGACGCAACTATACTTTATATAACTCTACCCTTTCACACAGCAAAAATGTAACCTGCAATTATCGTAATTGGCTGCTCACTGATCGGCTGATTGAAATGCACCTTTTGAATTTGAAAACCTACAGTGTGTGCTGGTCTTGTTCACATCCTCCCGGCTACTTACCATACAGCCATTGAGTGTAATTGACAATACTTGGCTGATAGATTTGCCAGACCAGTGTTCAGAATGTTCTGCCAGTGAAGTGAGTCATGCTTTTTGACTTCTCGTTCTGTTTTTCTCTCTTTCTCTTTCTGCAGGTGCTTTCTGAGGAGGGACTCCAGCTGTGTTCTTCACTACACACTTTCTCCACCCAGGTACACATGCACGCACGCAACCACACAAAAAATACACAGGCTCCGAGACCGCTTCTACCCCTAAGCCATAAGACTGCAAAATAGCCAGTCAGCTAAATAGTCAATTAATGGTACCCAAACTGCACTGACTCTATCTTGCATTGACCCTACGCACTCTCTCTAGACTTATATATATATATACACACCGTATACACACTCAGTCACACATACTACATTGACACGGCCCACACAAAACCCACACACATTCATGTACACTACATACGGACACACACACACACGAACACACATTCTTACAATTTATCAAATCAAATGTATTTTTATAGCCCTTCTTACATCAGCTGATATGTCAAATTGCTGTACAGAAAAACAGCCTAAAACCCCAAACAGCAAGCAATGCAGGTGTAGAAGCACGGTGGCTAGGAAAAACTCTCTAGAAAGGCCAAAACCTAGGAAGAAATGTAGAGAGGAACCAGGCTATGAGGGGTGGCCAGTCCTCTTCTGGCTGTGCCGGGTGGAGATTATAACAGAACATTGCCACGATGTTCAAATGTTCATAAATGACCAGCATGGTCAAATAATAATAATCACAGTAGTTGTCGAGGGTGCAGCAAGTGCAGCACCTTAGGAGTAAATGTCAGTTGGCTTTTCATAGCCGGTCATTAAGAGTATCTCTACCGCTCCTGCTGTCTCTAGAGAGTTGAAAACAGCGGGTCTGGGACAGGTAGCACGTCGGGTGAACTGGTCAGGGTTCCATAGCCGCAGGGAGAACAGTTGAAACTGGAGCAGAAGCACGGCCAGGTGGACTGGGGACAGCAAGGAGTCATCATGCCAGGTAGTCCTGAGGCATGGTTCTAGGGCTCAGGTCCTCCGAGAGAGAAAGAGAGAATTAGAGAGAGCATACTTGAATTCACACAGGACACCGGATAAGACAGGAGAAGTACTCCAGATATAACAAACTGACCCTAGCCCCCCGACACATAAACTACTGCAGCATAAATACTGGAGGCTGAGACAGGAGCGGTCAGGAGACACTGTGGCCCCATCTGATGACACCCCCGGACAGGGCCAAACAGGAAGGATATAACCCCACCCACTTTGCCAAAGCACAACCCCTACACCACTAGAGGGATATCTTCAAACACCAACTTACCATCCTGAGACAAGGCAGAGTATATCCCAATAAGATCTCCACGGCACAACCAAAGGGCGGCGCAAACCCAGACAGGAAGATCACGTCAGTGACTCAACCCACTCAAGTGACGCACCCCTCCTAGGGACAGCATGAAAAAGCACCAGTATGCCAGTGACTCAGCCCCTGTAATAGGGTTAGAGGCAGAGAATCCCAGTGGAGAGAGGGGAACCGGCCAGGCAGAGACAGCAAGGGCGGTTCGTTGCTCTAGAGCCTTTCCGCTCACCTTCACACTCCTGGGCCAGACTACACTCAATCATATGACCCACTGAAGAGTTGAGACCGAGTCTGCATCTCGCACATGGGTAGGCAGACCATTCCATAAAAATTGAGCTCTATAGGAGAAGGCCCTGCCTCCAGCTGTTAGCTTAGAAATTCTAGGGACAATTAGGAGGCCTGCGTCTTGTAAGTAGCGTACGTGTAGGTATGTACGGCAGGACCAAATCGGAAAGATAGGTAGGAGCAAGCCCATGTAATGCTTTGTAGGTTAGCAGTAAAACCTTGAAATCAGCCCTTGCCTTAACAGGAAGCCAGTGTAGGGAGGCTAGCACTGGAGTAATATGATACAAAATGTTGGTTCTAGTCAGGATTCTAGCAGTCGTATTTAGCACTAACTGAAGTTTATTTAGTGCTTTATCCGGGTAGCCCGGAAAGTAGAGCATTGCAGTAGTCTAACCTAGAAGTAACAAAAGCATGGATTAATTTTTCTGCATCATTTTTGGACAGAAAGTTTCAGATGTTTTGCAATGTTACGTAGATGGAAAAAGCTGTCCTTGAAACAGTCTTGATATGTTCGTCAAAAGAGAGAGATCAGGGTCCAGAGTAACGCTGAGGTCCTTCACAGTTTTATTTGAGACGACTGTATAACCATCTAGATTAATTGTCAGATTCAACAGAAGATCTCTTTGTTTCTTGGGACCTAGAACAAGCATCTCTGTTTTGTCCGAGTTTAAAAGTAGAAAGTTTGCAGCCATACACTTCCTTATGTCTGAAACACAGGCTTCCAGCGAGGGCAATTTTGGGGCTTCACCATGTTTCATTGAAATGTACAGCTAGTGAAAGTTAACCTTATTTTTCGAATGACATCCCCAAGAGGTAAAATATATAGTGAAAACAATGGTGGTCCTAAAACGGAACCTTGAGGAACACCGAAATTTACAGTTGATTTGTCAGAGGACAAACCATTCACAGAGACAAACTGATATCTTTCCGACAGATAAGATATAAACCAGGCCAGAACTTGTCCTAAACCAGGCCAGACCAATTTGGGTTTCCAATCTCTCCAAAAGAATGTGGTGATCGATGGTATCAAAAGCAGCACTAAGGTCTAGGAGCACGAGGACAGATGCAGAGCCTCGGTCTGACTCCATTAAAAGGTAATTTACCACCTTCACAAGTGCAGTCTCAGCGCTATGATGGGGTCCAAAACCAGACTGAAGTATTTTGTATACATTGTTTGTCTTCAGGAAGTCAGTGAGTTGCTGCGCAACAGCTTTTTCAAAAAAAATGGAGAGGAATGGAAGATTCGATATAGGCCGATAGTTTTTTATATTTTCTGGGTCAAGGTTTGGCTTTTTCAAGTTTATTATGTTCAACATAAGAGGGCCAAGCACAGGAAGCAGCTCTTTCAGTAGTTTAGTTGGAATAGGATCCAGTATGCAGCTTGAAGGTTTAGAGGCCATGATTATTTTCATCATTGTGTCAAGAGATATAGTATTAAAACACTTGAGTGTCTCCCTTGATCCTAGGTCCTGGCAGAGTTGTGCAGACTCAGGACAACTAAGCTTTGGAGGAATACGCAGATTTAAAGAGGAGTCCGTAATTTGCTCTCTCGGTATCATGATCTTTTCCTCAAAGAAATTCATGAATTTATTACTGCTGAAGTGAAAGCCATCCTCACTTGGGGAATGCTGCTTTTTAGGTAGCTTTGCGACAGTATCAAAAATAAATCCCGGATTGTTCTTATTTTCCTCAATTAAGTTGGAAAAATAGGATGATCGAGCAGCAGTGAGGTCTCTTCGATATTGCACGGTACTGTCTTTCCAAGCTAGTCGGAAGACTTCCAGTTTGGTGTGGCGCAAGGTTAAATTGAGTTCCTCAGTTAGGTGGTTAACAGATTTTTGTCCTCTGACGTCCTTGGGTAGGCAGAGGGAGTCTGAAACGGCATCAAGGAATCTTTGTGTTGTCTGAGAATTTATAGCACGACTTTTGATGCTCCTTGGTTGGGGTCTGAGCAGATTATTTGTTGCGATTGCAAACGTAATAAAATGGTGGTCCGATAGTCCAGGACTATGAGGAAAAACATTAAGATCATTACACACACACATGCACACACTCACTTTTAGACTTGTCATTTGCTGCTGCTACGCTGTTCTTTTTTTTACGCCTATTATTATCTATCCTGATCCTGTCCCTTTACTCTGCCTTTATGTACATATCTACCTTAAATACCTTATTATTATCTACCCTGATGTCTAGTCCCTTTACCCTGCCTTTATGTACATATCTACCTTAAATACCTTATTATTATATATCCTGATGTCTAGTCCCTTTACTCTGCCTTTATGTACATATCTACCTTAAATACCTTATTATTATCTATCCTGATGCCTAGTCACTTTACCCTGCCTTTATGTACATATCTACCTTAAATACCTTATTATTATCTATCCTGATGTCTAGTCCCTTTACTCTGCCTTTATGTACATATCTACCTTAAATACCTTATTATTATCTATCCTGATCCTGTCCCTTTACTCTGCCTTTATGTACATATCTACCTTAAATACCTTATTATTATCTATCCTGATGTCTAGTCCCTTTACTCTGCCTTTATGTACATATCTACCTTAAATACCTTATTATTATCTACTCTGATGACTAGTCACTTTACCCTGCCTTTATGTACATATCTACCTTAAATACCTTATTATTATCTATCCTGATCCTGTCCCTTTACTCTGCCTTTATGTACATATCTACCTTAAATACCTTATTATTATCTATCCTGATCCTGTCCCTTTACTCTGTCTTTATGTACATATCTACCTTAAATACCGTATTATTATCTATCCTGATCCTGTGCCTTTACTCTGCCTTTATGTACATATCTACCTTAAATACCTTATTATTATCTACTCTGATGCCTAGTCCCTTTACCCTGCCTTTATGTACATATCTACCTTAAATACCTTATTATTATCTACCCTGATGTCTAGTCACTTTACCCTGCCTTTATGTACATATCTACCTTAAATACCGTATTATTATCTATCCTGATGTCTAGTCCCTTTACTCTGCCTTTATGTACATATCTACCTTAAATACCTTATTATTATCTATCCTGATCCTGTCCCTTTACCCTGCCTTTATGTACATATCTACCTTAAATACCTTATTATTATCTATCCTGATGTCTAGTCCCTTTACCCTGCCTTTATGTACATATCTACCTTAAATACCTTATTATTATCTACCCTGATGACTAGTCACTTTACCCTGCCTTTATGTACATATCTACCTCAAATACCTTATTATTATCTATCCTGATGTCTAGTCCCTTTACTCTGTCTTTATGTACATATCTACCTTAAATACCTTATTATTATCTATCCTGATCCTGTCCCTTTACCCTGCCTTTATGTACATATCTACCTTAAATACCTTATTATTATCTATCCTGATGCCTAGTCACTTTACCCTGCCTTTATGTACATATCTACCTTAAATACCTTATTATTATCTATCCTGATGTCTAGTCACTTTACCCTGCCTTCATGTACATATCTACCTCAAATACCTTATTATTATCTATCCTGGTGCCTAGTCACTTTACTCTGCCTTTATGTACATATCTACCTCAAATACCTTATTATTATCTATCCTGATGTCTAGTCCCTTTACCCTGCCTTTATGTACATATCTACCTTAAATACCTTATTATTATCTATCCTGATGTCTAGTCACTTTACCCTGCCTTTATGTACATATCTACCTCAAATACCTTATCTATCCTGATGTCTAGTCCCTTTACCCTGCCTTTATGTACATATCTACCTTAAATACCTTATTATGATCTATCCTGATGTCTAGTCACTTTACCCTGCCTTTATGTACATATCTACCTCAAATACCTTATTATTATCTATCCTGATGTCTAGTCACTTTACTCAGCCTTTATGTACATATCTACCTCAAATACCTTATTATTATCTATCCTGATCCTGTCCCTTTACCCTGCCTTTATGTACATATCTACCTCAAATACCTTATCTATCCTGATGCCTAGTCCCTTTACCCTGCCTTTATGTACATATCTACCTTAAATACCTTATTATTATCTATCCTGATGTCTAGTCCCTTTACCCTGCCTTTATGTACATATCTACCTTAAATACCTTATTATTATCTATCCTGATCCTGTCCCTTTACCCTGCCTTTATGTACATATCTACCTTAAATACCTTATTATTATCTATCCTGATGTCTAGTCACTTTACCCTTCCTTTATGTACATATCTACCTCAAGTACCTTGTACCTCTGCACATTGATCTGGTACTGGTACTCCCTGTATATATTGAACCAAAATATAAACGCAACATGCAACAATTTCAGAGATTTTACTGAGTTATAGTTCATATAAGAAAATCAGTCAATTGAAATCTATGGATTTCACATGACTGGGAATACAGATATGCATATGTTGGTCACAGATACTTTACAAAAAAGGTAGGGGCGTGGATCAGAAAAGCAGTCTGTATCTGTTGTGACCACCATTTTCCCCATGCAGTGTGACACATCTATTTCACATACAGTGCCTTGCGAAAGTATTCGGCCCCCTTGAACTTTGCGACCTTTTGCCACATTTCAGGCTTCAAACATAAAGATATAAAACTGTATTTTTTTGTGAAGAATCAACAACAAGTGGGACACAATCATGAAGTGGAACGACATTGATTGGATATTTCAAACTTTTTTAACAAATCAAAAACTGAAAAATTGGACGTGCAAAATTATTCAGCCCCCTTAAGTTAATACTTTGTCGCGCCACCTTTTGCTGCGATTACAGCTGTAAGTTTATGTACATATCTACCTTAAATACCTTATTATTATCTATCCTGATCCTGTCCCTTTACCCTGCCTTTATGTACATATCTACCTTAAATACCTTATTATTATCTATCCTGATGTCTAGTCACTTTACCCTGCCTTCATGTACATATCTACCTCAAATACCTTATTATTATCTATCCTGATCCTGTCCCTTTACCTTGCCTTTATGTACATATCTACCTTAAATACCTTATTATTATCTATCCTGATGTCTAGTCACTTTACTCAGCCTTTATGTACATATCTACCTCAAATACCTTATTATTATCTATCCTGATGCCTAGTCCCTTTACCCTGCCTTTATGTACATATCTACCTCAAATACCTTATTATTATCTATCCTGATGTCTAGTCCCTTTACTCTGCCTTTATGTACATATCTACCTTAAATAGCTTATTATTATCTATCCTGATCCTGTGCCTTTACCCTGCCTTTATGTACATATCTACCTTAAATACCTTATTATTATCTATCCTGATGCAGTCCCTTTACCCTGCCTTTATGTACATATCTACCTCAAGTACCTTATTATTATCTATCCTGATGTCTAGTCCCTTTACTCTGCCTTTATGTACATATCTACCTTAAATAGCTTATTATTATCTATCCTGATCCTGTGCCTTTACTCTGCCTTTATGTACATATCTACCTCAAATACCTTATTATTATCTATCCTGATGCCTAGTCACTTTACCCTGCCTTTATGTACATATCTACGTTAAATACCTTATTATTATCTATCCTGATGTCTAGTCACTTTACCTTCATGTACATATCTACCTTAAATACCTTATTATTATCTATCCTGATCCTGTCACTTTACCCTGCCTTTATGTACATATCTACCTTAAATACCTTATTATTATCTATCCTGATGCAGTCCCTTTACCCTGCCTTTATGTACATATCTACCTTAAATACCTTATGATTATCTATCCTGATGTCTAGTCCCTTTACTCTGCCTTTATGTACATATCTACCTCAAATACCTTATTATTATCTATCCTGATCCTGTGCCTTTACCCTGCCTTTATGTACATATCTACCTTAAATACCTTATTATTATCTATCCTGATCCTGTCCCTTTACCCTGCCTTTATGTACATATCTACCTTAAATACCGTATTATTATCTATCCTGATCCTGTCCCTTTACCCTGCCTTTATGTACATATCTACCTTAAATACCTTATTATTATCTATCCTGATGCCTAGTCACTTTACCCTGCCTTTATGTACATATCTACCTTAAATACCTTATTATTATCTATCCTGATGTCTAGTCCCTTTACCCTGCCTTTATGTACATATCTACCTTAAATACCGTATTATTATCTATCCTGATGTCTAGTCCCTTTACTCTGCCTTTATGTACATATCTAAAGTACCTTATTATTATCTATCCTGATCCTGTCCCTTTACCCTGCCTTTATGTACATATCTACCTTAAATACCTTATTATTATCTATCCTGATGTCTAGTCACTTTACCCTTCCTTTATGTACATATCTACCTTAAATACCTTATGATTATCTATCCTGATGTCTAGTCACTTTACCCTGCCTTTATGTACATATCTACCTCAAATACCTTATTATTATCTATCCTGATGTCTAGTCACTTTACCCTGCCTTTATGTACATATCTACCTCAAATACCTTATTATTATATATCCTGATGACTAGTCACTTTACTCTGCCTTTATGTACATATCTACCTTAAATACCTTATTATTATCTATCCCGATGTCTAGTCACTTTACCCTTCCTTTATGTACATATCTACCTCAAGTACCTTGTACCTCTGCACATTGATCTGGTACTGGTACTCCCTGTATATATTGAACCAAAATATAAACGCAACATGCAACAATTTCAGAGATTTTACTGAGTTATAGTTCATATAAGAAAATCAGTCAATTGAAATCTATGGATTTCACATGACTGGGAATACAGATATGCATATGTTGGTCACAGATACTTTACAAAAAAGGTAGGGGCGTGGATCAGAAAAGCAGTCTGTATCTGTTGTGACCACCATTTTCCCCATGCAGTGTGACACATCTATTTCACATACAGTGCCTTGCGAAAGTATTCGGCCCCCTTGAACTTTGCGACCTTTTGCCACATTTCAGGCTTCAAACATAAAGATATAAAACTGTATTTTTTTGTGAAGAATCAACAACAAGTGGGACACAATCATGAAGTGGAACGACATTTATTGGATATTTCAAACTTTTTTAACAATTCAAAAACTGAAAAATTGGGCGTGCAAAATTATTCAGCCCCTTTAAGTTAATACTTTGTAGCGCCACCTTTTGCTGCGATTACAGCTGTAAGTCGCTTGGGGTATGTCTCTATCAGTTTTGCACATCGAGAGACTGACATCTTTTCCCATTCCTCCTTGCAAAACAGCTCGAGCTCAGTGAGGTTGGATGGAGAGCATTTGTGAACAGCAGTTTTCAGTTCTTTCCACAGATTCTTGATTGGATTTAGGTCTGGACTTTGACTTGGCCATTCTAACACCTGGATATGTTTATTTTTGAACCATTCCATTGTAGATTTTGCTTTATGTTTTGGATCATTGTCTTGTTGGAAGACAAATCTCCGTCCCAGTCTCAGGTCTTTTGCAGACTCCATCAGGTTTTCTTCCAGAATGGTCCTGTATTTGGCTCCATCCATCTTCCCATCAATTTTAACCATCTTCCCTGTCCCTGCTGAAGAAAAGCAGGCCCAAACCATGATGCTGCCACCACCATGTTTGACAGTGGGGATGGTGTGTTCAGCTGTGTTGCTTTTACGCCAAACATAACGTTTTGCATTGTTGCCAAAAAGTTCAATTTTGGTTTCATCTGACCAGAGCACCTTCTTCCACATGTTTGGTGTCTCCCAGGTGGCTTGTGGCAAACTTTAAACAACACTTTTTATGGATATCTTTAAGAAATGGCTTTCTTCTTGCCACTCTTCCATAAAGGCCAGATTTGTGCAATATATGACTGATTGTTGTCCTATGGACAGAGTCTCCCACCTCAGCTGTAGATCTCTGCAGTTCATCCAGAGTGATCATGGGCCTCTTGGCTGCATCTCTGATCAGTCTTCTCCTTGTATGAGCTGAAAGTTTAGAGGGACGGCCAGGTCTTGGTAGATTTGCAGTGGTCTGATACTCCTTCCATTTCAATATTATCGCTTGCACAGTGCTCCTTGGGATGTTTAAAGCTTGGGAAATCTTTTTGTATCCAAATCCGGCTTTAAACTTCTTCACAACAGTATCTCGGACCTGCCTTGTGTGTTCCTTGTTCTTCATGATGCTCTCTGCGCTTTTAACGGACCTCTGAGACTATCACAGTGCAGGTGCATTGATACGGAGACTTGATTACACACAGGTGGATTGTATTTATCATCATTAGTCATTTAGGTCAACATTGGATCATTCAGAGATCCTCACTGAACTTCTGGAGAGAGTTTGCTGAATAATTTTGCACGCCCAATTTTTCAGTTTTTGATTTGTTAAAAAAGTTTGAAATATCCAATAAATGTCGTTCCACTTCATGATTGTGTCCCACTTGTTGTTGATTCTTCACAAAAAAATACAGTTTTATATCTTTATGTTTGAAGCCTGAAATGTGGCAAAAGGTCGCAAAGTTCAAGGGGGCCGAATACTTTCGCAAGGCACTGTAGATTTAATCAGGCTGTTGATTGTGGCCTGTGGAATGTTGTCCCCTCCTCTTCAATGGCTGTGCGAAGTTGATGGATATTTGCAGAAACTGGAACATGCTGTCGTGCACATCGATCCAGAGCATCACAAACAAGCTGAATGTGTGACATGTCTGAGTATGTAGGCCATGGAAGAACTGGGATATTTTCAGTTTCCAGGAATTGTGTACAGATCCTTGTGACATGAAGCTGCACATTATCATGCCATCATGGGGCACACTGTTCACAACATTGACATCAGCAAACCACTTGCCCACACAACGCCAGATCTGCCATCTGCCCGGTACAGTTGAAACCGGGATTCATCCATGAAGAGCACACTTCTCCAGCGGCCCGTTGGCCGTCGACGGTAAGCCGAACTGTAGTCAGGTCAAGACCCCGGTGAGGATAACGAGCATGCAGATGAGCTTCCCTGAGACAGTTTCTGACAGTTTGTGCAGAAATGATTTGGTTGTGCAAACCCACAGTTTAATCAGTTCAGGTGGCTGTTCTCAGACAATCCCGTAGGTGAAGAAGCCAGAGGTCCTGGGCTGGCGTGGTTACACGTGGTCTGCGGTTGTGAGGCCGGTTGCATGTCCTGCCAAATTCTCTAAAACGACATTTGAGTTGGCTTATGGTAGAGAAATTAACATTAAATTATATGGAAACAGCTCTGGTGGATATTCCTGCAGTCAGCGTGCCAATTGCATCTGACTGCAGCAATCTGTGGCATTGTGTGACAAAGCTGCACATTTTAGAGTGGCCTTTTATTATCCCCAGCACAAGGTGAATCTGTGTAATGATCATGAGGTTTAATCATCTTATAATATGCCACACCTGTCAGTTGGATGGATTATCTTGGCAAAGGATAAATGCTCACTAACAGGGATGTAAACACATTTTTACACAATTTGAGAGAAATAAGCTTTGTGTGCATTTTTGGGATCTTTTATTTCAGCTCATGAAACACGGGATCAACACATGTTGCGTTTATATTTTTGTTCAGTGTACCTCCATTCTTGCAAGTAATTTTATTGCTTGTGTTACTATTTCCTCTTATGTTACTCTGCATCGTTGGGAAGGGCTCGTAAACAAGCATTTCACGGTCAAGTCTACACCAGTTGTATTCAGCACGTGACAAATAACATTTGATTTGATTCTCCACCCAGGTAGCCTACTGCACGACTGTAAATCACATACACAGGGCAGGAAATTAATCCTGTTAACCAGTTTCAGTTTCCTCTGTACTCAAATCAAAGAAACAAGTTAGCATGCCTCCCTCTCTCCAAAGTGCCCAGGTCCTGGAGTTTAATTAAATGCCCCCCTCTGACAGACATTAATGACTGCCATCCGTCTCTGGGGAAAGTGGCAATGTGGTTATCAGCATTGGCTAACCCTATTCTCTGGAGAGGGCACCCAAACACTAATACACACACGCACACACGTGTGCAGGCAAATGTGCATATGCACACACACACACAAACTACTAATACATAATCAACACATCCAGCACTTCAGCTCAGCAGCCTTTGATTAATTACTTCAAACAAACATTGGCGAATCGATTCCCCACCACTCTGGAATGAAGCAGGCTTGTGCAGCTGCACAAGTTATTTATGCTAATTAGCCTTAATGTTTTCAATTGAAACACTTTTATCAGTATTATTACCAGAGGATGTGAATGGTACTACAGAGATCTATTCTAATGTACAATAATATCATTCACTTTTTTGGGCCCAAATAAGAGACTTTAGGCACTGTTAGATTTGAATGCATCTACTCCATCCTAACCTCCTATACCTTTGCTGTGCTTTTTTATTTTTGTGATCACATTTTTACCTGTATTTTTATATAACTAGATGTGTCTTTATGATCACATTTTCACTTTTTTCTAAAACTACATTTCATTTTTGGTGATCACATTTGTACTTTTATTTTCATATAACTTAATGTCTTTATTTTGTCATCAAATTTTGACTTGTGTTTTGATATACTAAATATTTCTCTCCTGATCCCTCAACAGCTGATGGATGAAGAGAAGGTGGTAGTGCTGTCGGAGATGGAGAAGCTTATGGGCTTATGCCAGCAGCTGCAGATGGGGGTGAGGACGCCGGTACAGGGCAAGACTGCCACCTTCCAGAAGGTACTATAAATACAGGCTTTATAAATACATTTGATTGATTGATTGATTACTATTATTGATATACTAGCTGTACATAATATGTTGAACTATGGTGTTGTTGTCAATGACTGGATTTGTTTTTGTAATGAAATCCACTTTTATTTAAGTTCTATGTTACAATAGTCTGCCAAGAATTAGTTTATTCATTAGATTTGTCATACAGAATACAATACAAATATTGCCAGGAGAGCACATGACTATAATAGGGTTCTACCATGTTGAAATAAACCATTGTCCAAAATCTAGCTTGCCTACTACTCACTTAAACTGCATACTGTGTATACTAATTGTACTACATACGGTTTAGAACGTACTGTTTAGTAAAAAACAAATGTGGTAAGCAACAAATATCAGCATACAAGGCCCATCCTACAGAGAATGCGTCATCTAATGCGCAATCTAAGCTTGATGCCCTCAATCTCACACAAATTATCAATGAACCCACCAGGTACAACCACCAAATCCGTAAACATGGGCACCCTCATAGATATCATCCTAACCAACTTGCCCTCCCCCTCTGCTGTTTTCAACCAAGATCTCAGAGATCACTGCCTCATTGCCTGCATCCGTAATGGGTCTGCGGTCAAACGACCACCCCTCATCACTGTCAAATGCTCCCTAAAACACTTCAGCGAGCAGGCTTTTCTAGTCGACCTGGCACGGGTATCCTGGAAGGATATTGACCTCATCCCGTCAGTGGAGGATGCCTGGTTATTCTTTAAAAGTGCCTTCCTCGCCATCTTAAATAAGCATGCCCCATTCAAAAAAATGTAGAACCAGGAACAGATATAGCCCTTGGTTCACTAGAGACCTGTCTGCCCTTGACCAGCACAAAAACATCCTGTGGCGTTCTGCATTAGCATCGAACATCCCCCGTGAAATGCATCTTTTCAGGGAAGTTTGGAACAAATATACACAGGCAGTTAGGAAAGCTAAGGCTAGCTTTTTCAAGCAGAAATTTGCATCCTGTGGCACAAACTCAAAAAAGTTCTGGGACACTGTAAAGTCCATGAAGAATAAGAGCACCTCCTCCCAGCTGCCCACTGCACTAAGGCTAGGAAACACTGTCAGCACAGATAAATCCACAGTAATTGAGAATTGCAATAAGTGTTTTTCTACGGCTGGCCATGCTTACCCCGATCAACAGCCCTCCACCCCCCACAGCGACTCGCCCAAACCTCCCCCACTTCTCCTTCACCCAAATCCAGATAGCTGATGTTCTGAAAGAGCTGCAAAATCTAGACCCGTACAAATCAGCCGGGCTAGACAATCTAGACCCTCTCTTTTTCTAAAATGATCTGCCGAAATTGTTGCAACCCCTATTACTAGCCTGTTCAACCTCTCTTTCGTATCGTCTGAGATTCCCATAGATTGAAAAGCTGCCGCGGTCATCCTCCTCTTCAAAGAGGGAGACACTCTAGACCCAAACTGCTACAGACCTATATCTATTCTACCCTGCCTTTCTAAGGTCTTCGAAAGCCAAGTTAACAAACAGATTACCGACCATTTTGAATCCCACCGTACCTTCTCCGCTATGCAATCTGGTTTCAGAGCTGGTCATAGGTGCACCTCAGCCACGTTCAAGGTCCTAAACGATATCATAACCGCCATCGATGAGAGACATTACTGTGCAGCCGTATTCATCGACCTGGCTAAGGCTTTCGACTTTGTCAATTACAACATTCTTATTGGCAGACTCAGCAGCCTTGGTTTCTCAAATGACTGCCTCGCCTGGTTCATCAACTACTTCTCTGATAGAGTTCAGTGTGTCAATTCGGAGGGCCTGTTGTCTGGACCTCTGGCAGTCTCTATCGGGGTGCCACAGGGTTCAATTCTCGGGCCGACTCTCTTCTCTGTATACATCAATGATGTCGCTCTTGCTGCTGGTGATTCTTTGATCCACCTCTACGCAGACGACACCATTCTGTATACCTCTGGCCTTTCTTTAGACACTGTGTTAACAAACCTCCAGACGAGCTTCAATGCCATACAACTCTCCTTCCGTGGCATCCAACTGCTCTTAAATGCAAGTAAAACTAAATGTATGCTCTTCAACTGATCTCTGCCCACACCTGCCCACCCGTCCAGCATCACTACTCTGGACGGTTCTGACTTAGAATATGTGGGCAACTACAAATACCTAGGTGTCTGGTTAGACTGTAAACTCTCCTTCCAGACTCACATTAAACATCTCCAATCCAAAATTAAATCTAGAATCGGCTTCCTATTTCGCAACAAAGCATACTTCACTCATGCTGCCAAACATACCCTCGTAAAACTGACCATCCTACCGATCCTCGACTTTGGCGATGTAATTTACAAAATAGCCTCCAACACTCTACTCAACAAATTGGATGCAGTCTATCACAGTGCCATCTGTTTTGTCACCAAAGACCCATTTACTATCCACCACTGTGACCTGTACGCTCTCGTTGGCTGGCTCTCGCTTCATACTCATTGCCAAATCCACTGGCTCCAGGTCATCTACAAGTCTCTGCTAGGTAAAGCCCCACCTTATCTCAGCTCACTGGTCACCATAGCAGCACCCACCCGTAGCAAGCGCTCCAGCAGGTATACTTCACTGGTCACCTCCAAAGCCAATTCTTCCTTTGGCCGCCTCTCCTTCCAGTTCTCTGCTGCCAATGACTGGAACGAACTGCAGAAATTACTAAAGCTGGAGACTCTTACCTCCCTCACTAGCTTTAAGCACCAGCTGTCAGAGCAGCTCACAGACCACTGCACCTGTACATAGCTCATCTGTAAATAGCCCATCCAATCTACCTCATCCCCATACTGTATTTATTTATTTATTCATTTATCTTGCTCCTTTTCACACCAGTATCTCTACTTGCACATTCATCTTCTGCACATCCTACCATTCCAGTATTTAATTGCTATATTGTAATTACTTCGCCACCATGGCCTATTTCCTTACCTCTTTTATCCTCATTTGTACATGCTGTATATATATTTTTCTACTGTATTATTGACTGTATGTTTGTTTATTCCATGTGTAACTCTGTGTTGTTGTATGTGTCAAACTGCTTTGCTTTATCTTGGCCAGGTCGCAGTTGCAAATGAGAATTTGTTCTCAACTAGCCTACCTGCTTAAATACAGGAGAAATAAAAAAATAAAAAATTGTGTTGATTCCCGCCATTCGTTCGTTTTGGTACAGCGCGTCCCTTCAGCTGATTATCAGCTGTTGTCATACACACGTGTCTCAAAATACAGTACGACATCCTGGCATTTAAAGTGTACAAAATGTTCTAAAATGCACATACTATAAAACTAACTTTTTCGCATAACTAAAATGCCTACTATTTAGAACGCAAGTATGGGTATTCAGACATGGCCATGGTTATAGGGAGCGTGAGAGAATGCACTGAAAAGAAACCTGGCAAAGGAGTATTGATGAACTGCAATGATAAGAGACAGTCAACCCATTCTTAATACAGCATTGGCAGCATTGGGCAAACATTTGTTACTGCTTTACAGACAGAGGTCAATCATAAAAACATTATTGTATAATTAAACCCTATAATGACACTGAGCTTAATGAACCTCTTAAAATCTTTTGGACAGTGATGAACTGACAATGGTCACCTTGTACTAATGGGAAAGGTTACAATCAGGATGAGAGAATAGAGAATAACATGGTGTACATCCCAAATGGCATCCTATTCCCTATATAGTGTGCACTGCTTTGAACAGGGCCCATAGGATTCTGGTCAAAAGTAGTGCATTATGTTGGGAATAGGGTGCCATTTGGGACACAACCATTGGGCTTCTCTGATTAATGTGGATCTGTTAGATTGGCATTGGCTTTCCCCTCAAGTTGTCATTAGCCAGACAGATCGGTCCACTCTGTCTGTCACAAGGGAATTAAGGGTGTTTTAATCAGGCAAAGGTCATTGCTGAAAAGTATTTTTAAATGGAGCAGGAGATGGAGGTTGTGTGTGTTTGGTGTGTCTAGTGTTGGTTTAGAAACACTCTGTAGTGAGAGGTTTAGAAACACTCTGTAGTGAGAGGTTTAGAAACACTCTGTAGTGAGAGGTTTAGAAACACTCTGTAGTGAGAGGTTTAGAAACACTCTGTAGTGAGAGGTTTAGAAACACTCTGTAGTGAGAGGTTTAGAAACACTCTGTAGTGAGAGGTTTAGAAACACTCTGTAGTGAGAGGTTTAGAAACACTCTGTAGTGAGAGGTTTAGAAACACTCTGTAGTGAGAGGTTTAGAAACACTCTGTAGTGAGAGGTTTAGAAACACTCTGTAGTGAGAGGTTTAGAAACACTGTAGTGAGAGGTTTAGAAACACTGTAGTGAGAGGTTTAGAAACACTGTAGTGAGAGGTTTAGAAACACTCTGTAGTGAGAGGTTTAGAAACACTCTGTAGTGAGAGGTTTAGAAACACTCTGTAGTGAGACGTTTAGAAACACTGTAGTGAGACGTTTAGAAACACTGTAGTGAGAGGTTTAGAAACACTCTGTAGTGAGAGGTTTAGAAACACTCTGTAGTGAGAGGTTTAGAAACACTCTGTAGTGAGAGGTTTAGAAACACTCTGTAGTGAGAGGTTTAGAAACACTCTGTAGTGAGAGGTTTAGAAACACTCTGTAGTGAGAGGTTTAGAAACACTCTGTAGTGAGAGGTTTAGAAACACTCTAGTGAGACGTTTAGAAACACTCTGTAGTGAGAGGTTTAGAAACACTCTGTAGTGAGAGGTTTAGAAACACTCTGTAGTGAGAGGTTTAGAAACACTCTGTAGTGAGAGGTTTAGAAACACTCTGTAGTGAGAGGTTTAGAAACACTCTGTAGTGAGAGGTTTAGAAACACTGTAGTGAGAGGTTTAGAAACACTCTGTAGTGAGAGGTTTAGAAACACTCTGTAGTGAGAGGTTTAGAAACACTCTGTAGTGAGACAACTTAGATGGCAATTCTTAGATTCTTACTAGTGTCCCATGTATACATCAGCTTTTCCATGTATACATACCATTATTTGTTTTACCATTATCTATATCTTTATGTTGTAATCATAATTATTACATTCTATCAGACCACCATCCTTGACATGTTTTTGAAATCTTTCTCTGTCTGTCTCTAGGTGGATTCCTCCATTCAGAACACTAGAGCCATCATTACTGTGGTGATCTACCTCCTGCCAGTCTGTAACAAGATTGTCAGAAAGGTGAGAGGTCACAGTTGACATCAGCTCATCTACCAAGTGGTTCAAGTGCACCCTCTTAGCAATGTTTACTGGGGTTTGAGTACACTTTTTTTTAAGTACAGATGAATATATCAATGGTGGTCATTTTCCAATGTTTTATTACTCTACCTTATCCTGTGTCTGTGTGTCCAGTATAAGTCAGAGAGAAGCAGTCTGGGTTCTCCACAAAGCTGGAGGGACAGGCAGTCGTCCACGGCCGTCAAAGACGACGTGCTCAACGGCAAGAACAGCAACGGCTTCGGGGTCAAATCCCTTGAGCAGCATATGGCCAACCTCACCTTCCTGGAGAGCAAGTAGTCCAGTCCAGCGACCTTTGATCCCTAACCTGTATCACCTATCAGAGTTGGAGCGTACCATTGTCGACCACCAGGGGGCGACATACATGAAACGTCACTCACGCAGACATAATGGCAGTGCCCCCACCACTCACACGCGCCTCTGTCAGTGTAATCAGCCCATTTGCTTTGTGGTGTAACTGTTACCTGTAGCACATCTCAGCCAAATACAGCAGATGTAAGAACAAATATTTTTAAAAAAATATGCTGTAATGAAATCCATCGCCAGTGCATGATGCCATCACCTGACAGGTCTTTTAATCTCCTTTTATCAATCCCTGTGATTTGGGCTGTTAAACCAGCTTTCTGATTGCCTGGTCCCAGATCAGTTTTGGCTGTCTTATCAACTCCTATGGCCATTGTCATGAGGAGTTGGCAGGACAGCCCAAACAGATCTGGTAGCAGACCAGCTTTCTGCTGTTTCTCTCACTGTTGTACGCCAACCAAATCCCATCATGGTTTAGTAATTATTGAGTGAAATCAATGCTCTCACTTTGATGCCAAATAAGAGAGTAAATGGATGGTTTAATCAGGGTATTATGACACTTGGCTTGCTAATAGACTGAAAAATAAGGCTCTTATTATTGCTCCATTTCAGCAGAGGCGGAGACAATTTTATCCAATTGACTTTCTACTGTCTTTAGAGTATTGAATCACATTCAGTGTTTGTGGTATACTGTTTTATGCATTTTTCAGAAGACATGTAAAAGATTGCTGGCCTAGCGCATGAGTCAAATCAACTGTGGTTTAGTAGCTGTTCCTTATGAAGTGTACTTGTAATTAAGGTTATGTCCCAAATGGCACCCTATTCAGTGCACTACTTTTGACCAGCGCTCATAGGTCTCTGGTCAAAAGTAGTGCACCTAGTTTCGCAAAATATTTTGGCCCGCGACCCCATTTTGGTCAGAATTTTGATGTATGTAATCAATGTCTGTTTACTTTTTTAATTGGGGCAACGACAGTATTACAAATCAGTCTGACACTACCTTTGACAGTATTTCAATCTAAAGAATGGTTTGAAGTGACTGAAGTGCATCTTCTGTGTAGAGAAGAACATGTTATTTTCCTCCCTGATGTAGTGCCTGTTCTAATTAGTCCTGTGTGGCTTGTGGGCATTGTAGGTGTTCCTGAGAGTCTTATCTTTCAGTGATGGGGTCATAATATTTTATAGCTTAAACCATTCAAAAGACTGAGCCACATCTGTAGGAAGAAAACAGAAACATTATTATAACTGCATCTAGTGGCTACCGGAAGTTACTGATAGTTTAGAAAACACTAGAAAATGGTGTCATTTGGGATGCAGGCTAAGACTGCCTTGTGGGCTATTGTGTATTATTATGGTACTTGAAGCACAGATATATACAGGTAACTGCCAAAATAAAGGAAACACTTGAGTAAAAGTCAGATACAAACTCTATTGAAAGCAGGTGCCTCCACACATGTGTGGTTCCTGAGTTGATAAAGTAATTAACTTCCCATCATGCTTAGGGATATGTATAAAAACACCCAGTTGCCCAGTATTTTGGCTACCATGGCTAGAAGAGATCTGTGACTTTATAAGAGGGGTCTCAAAGGAGCACATTACCATTAACAAAACACAAAATTATGGAATTTCTAGTGGAGGAATGGTGTCGCATCCCTCCAATAGAGTTCCAGACACTATGCCAAGGTGAACTGAAGCTGTTTTGGCGGCTCGTGGTGGCCCATTAAGACACTATGTTGGCGTTTCCTTTATTTTGGCAGTTACCTGTAGCTATAGCCACTGAGGTGACGATTCTGGTACTACTAAACCTGAATGGTTAGTGTGAAGACTGCATAACCATATAAAGCTTTAGAGTTGATTGTGTATGGCTGTAGCTAATGTCATCTTCTGTTGAGTAAAGAAACCACAGATGTGCAGAAACAGATGTACTTTTAGACCATCTATCCTTTTGACAGTTGAATGACTGATAAACAGAACACAAATCTAAATAAACATTATTTTTCTTAAAACAGGTTTGATTGTGTCATTTATTAAGGTATGTACAGTAAACAAAAAATACATATTTTTCTAACAGAACAAAAACGCGGGCTTATTTGGTACATAGTCACCTAATAACTGACATAATGGAATTATCTTAGACTTCCTCCTTTGAAAATAAATGTCACGTTCCATCAACGATCATAATAAAGAGCAAAACATTTTAAAAAAGGTATCTCATAAAACTTAACTGGCTCTGAATTTCTTCATGTTACATCAAAGCAAACAAAACAGTATTTGCCCTGGACTGCCTACAGGTAAGGTAGAGGCTAGAGAACTTAAAGGCACAGTGCATTACCTCCAGCACCCCAGATATCTGCACTGTCATCCACCACGGGCATAAGTCCATATCTGGACAGGGGCATGCACTATGCTGTGATGTAAGTACCTAGGTCTGGCTGGGCCTGAGACGAGGGACCCCCTCCAACAGAGCTGCCCCAGGAAAGGTCACTCCAGCTGGGCTGAGGAGAGTGTGAGGAGTCCCTGTGACCTCATTCCTCAGCATGGCTCTGGCTCTGGCTGTGGCTCCGGCTGTGGCTCTGGCTGGGTGCTTTTGGTCCGTTTAGAGACAACGCTCTCGTACTCCTCTCTGCTAAGGAGACCATTAGTGACCGTCTTGCTCTCCTCTATTTTAGGGAGGATGACCGCAATGTATCCCTCAGTGGAAGGCTGGTCAAATACACATGAAAGACAGGTAGGACAGTTAGCCATGTTAATGGTAATGTGATTTACCATCTCAATGGGGTATATGTAAATGGAGAACATTAGATTGACCAAAAATGTATTTTAACTGGTATGAAGCTTATGGAAATGTTTCTCACCTTTCCCAGTAAAAGTTCTGGTCTTTCAAGAATATCCTCATTGACCTCCAATAGCCGACCCCTTATGCAGCTGAAAAGATTAACCAGGATTATAATTCAGGCTAATTTAAAAAGATCTTAGAGTAGTGACTGGCACTAACCATAAAGGGTAGATTATCTGCAGAGGTGAAAATCATAATACAAGAGCAGCAAAGGTTGTAATGACCTGTAAATGGTGTACTCCACACCATCTGTACATGTTATTCTACACAAAGGAGCAAACTCTGTGAGGAACTGTCCTCCCTGGAAATGAAGAAGACACGTGTTAGTTTGACCATCACAAGTCAGAAAATCAAAGGATGTCAATACCATAGTATATGTAATAGTAGTGTAAAATATAATAATAGTCCTAATATGGCAGAGTATCCTTACGGCAGGTAGCCTCGCCGTTAAGAGCTTTGGGCCAGTAACCGAAAGGTCGCTAGTTCAAATCCTGATGCAGACTAGGTGAAAAGTCTGTACCCTTGCTCAAGGCAATTCACCCTAATTTCTTCTGTAAGTTGCAGAGTGTCTGCTAAATGACTAAAATGTAATAATATACCAGACTATATTAACAACAACAACAAAACATCACTTCAGTTTTAGCAGTACATACCAATGATTTGTTTTGACGCCACCACACCTCCAACTTGGCACTCCCACACCATTGTAAAAAATATTTAACTATAGAAGACATTTACTAATGTCTACATTTGTTTTTAGTAGTGCTGATCGATTAATTGAAAAGTAGGTTCATTCATTTGAATTCTATTTTTTTATGTGAGCTCGATGCTCACATTTCAGTTTCTCAAGAGATAAATCAGATCCAGCCTGAACTGTGAGATGTCCGAGGGAGTTGTTGTTTCCAACAGGCCAATATTAACGCACATAACTTGGTAATTAACTACAATACCCATAATCCATTGTGCATCTACTTGTCCGGCCTGCTACATTAGGTTAGTGTGCTGCAGCCTGGAGAGCAGAATGGCAATTGCGAGGGGATATAGAGAGCAGCTGTTGCTTCGCAAGGCACCTCTACCTGAAAATACATGATCTAAGTGAATGATAGTTGGTATTCAGCAGTCATAAAAGTATGCCTTATTACCTTTGAAGAACTACAAAAATTTTGATTTTGTCAGGCAGCAGCTCTATAGAGATGAGATGATGACTTGGAATTAAATAAAGTTATAAAATAAAAAATGTAATATACACAACTTAATTTATTTACATTAATTTACTTTAAAATATTTATGGTTAATAAGTGATAAGCAGTTAATTGTTGGTTAATTTTTTAAATATTTATGGTTAATAAGTGATAAGCAGTTAATTGTTGGTTAATTGTTTTATTCTGTATTGTTACAGCATTCAACCTAAATAATCAAAACCGAACAGACCTCAAGAAGCACTAATCGCTCAGCACTTTTTGGGGCCATGTTTATTCTATTGCATACTTTTAAATTATAGGTGAGCTAAACATTTTTTTTTAAATGCTAAATGAAAGTGTATATTAAAACACTTTCCTTAAAGTTTTTTTTTTTGGTACTAATGTTACCCTCCCCACTATAAAAATAAATAAATATATTAAATAGCCTACATTTTAATTAAATATAGAGGACTACTTTTCTGAAGAGTGCCAATATGGCCAACCCATTGATTCAAAACCTCTCCATGGCCAAAACACAGCATCTTCAAAACCAGGAATTATAAACATTGGTACATACTCTCTTTGACTTTCCAGACACTCTGTTATGCAGGCGACTGCAGCCAGCGCTGATCTGATAGTTGATGCTCTTGATTGACCTCCCGTTCTGAAGGATAGGGTGACTCTCTGCCAGGGTGATGACACAGATTCTGTCAAAAGAGATCCACAGGAACACATTAGCGCCATGTTTAAATTTACAGAAAATAAATAATGTTGTCTGTGGAGGTAGCAAAGCAAATTGTTGATTAGCTTTGGGACAACATCGGGAGTGTTGTGTCCCAAAGTAACGCGTTGATGAGCTGCAGTTTTGTTTATGAGCTGCACATTGGCAATTTTAAGTAGGAAATGAACACATTATCTTAGCCAGCTACCTGTTTGAATGCTGAAGAACGCACTGGTCTTCACAATCCTTGCCCTTGATATCTAAGCACAAAGAAGAATACATCGTTCGTTACAACTTTATTCATTCATAAAAAAAAATCGCCAGTGGTCCTCAACCATGGACAAGGAGGGATACGGATTTGAGGTTTTTGGGACCAGCCAGTTCTTAAAGAAATTAGTCAACTGCAAATTCTATGAAAATACATCGCAAAAGCTGTCAGGCTAGCTACCATACCCAAAGCCAAAACACACGTGTTGGTCTCATGTCGACACCCAGTGTCAGTGGTGAACACTGGTTACGTTAGCTAAAATATGTCTAGTTAGCTAATAAGTTACCTGTTTTATACCATCGAGTGTAATACCGATCGATGACAGAGGGTGCCTTATTATGCTCCATGTCTTCCATTGAAACAAGTACTAAAGGGCATTAGCTAGCTAGCTAAATAAAAGACAAATGTTTGACAGATAAATATACAAATGCTTCGATTTCGTGACGGAGTGTAAACACTGTTACACACTTCGGGTCCGTCCCTTTCAAAAATCCGGAAGACTTTCAAATTGAAATTTCAAACGTTCCGAGAACCTTTTAATCAGTTATGAAATTACTTGATGTCAACCAAATATTTATATATACCCAGGGTTGGGTAGGTTGCTTTCTAAATGTAATCCGTTACAATTACTAGTTACCTGTCCAAAACTGTAATCAGTAAAGTAACTTTGGGATTACCCAAACTCGGTAACGTAATCGGATTACTTTCAGTTACTTTTAGATTACTTTCCCCGTAAAATGCATTAGAAGACAAAAATTAATATTACCAATTGAACGACATCTATTGTAGAATAAGTCAATGTTAGAGTGTACATAGCTTGTCATAAACGTATGTTGCATTTTACTTGATGGTTATGTAGGCTTCTTCTAAGTCATCTTTTTTTACTACAGATATTAATATGATTTGGCTATATCTTTACATTAAAAACCAAACCCGGTCAGATTTCCATTAATTACAATTAATTTATTACCCCTTTATATTCAAGAATAGCACTTGGAAATATGGAAATATAGATTAGCCAAATTGTAATTAGCCTCCTCTGTTGTTTATGATTTTGATTTTGTTGATTGGGGTCATTGTTTCGAGAAATACTGCTCTTATAGAATGGCATGCTTTGAGCACTACTGAAAAGTGCTATTTGCATGTGAAACATGTATGCCATAGTCTGCATCTGCTATAGGCCTATTGTTTATATTGTTTGTTGGTGACACTTTGAATACTCAATAATTTGCAGAAATGTGTCTATAAAAAGGGCGCGAGTTTGAGGATGTGTCCGTTAAGGCCTCTGGACGTTTTTGAATCAGCACGAATTAGAATGAGCAATAAAAGCCCCACAGTATGGAGAACAATACCACGGAGGAGTTGGGAGAACCTCTGTCAAAATTTTATTCCAAAGGATGGGATCTGCACTATGCAGCTGTTGCGAGAGCGCATTTTTCACTGGCTGTCTACTGGTTGCAAAAACAATGCTAGATAGGCAGTTTAAACTTGTTCAATTCAACCATTATTGGGTTAAAATACTCATATAGCCTACATTTGTGAACAGCCATCCACAACAACCACAATCTGTAAGGTGTAAATAGCTAAATGAGAGAGCAGCAGTGTGATTCACCTCAATGCGCTATGTAGACATCAAATCAAATTGTATTAGTCACATGCTCCAAATACTACGGGTTACACCTTACAGTGAAATACTTACTTACTAGCCCCTAACCAACAATGCAGTTAAAAAATACTGATAAATAAAAGTAACAACTACGTAATTGAAGAGCAGCAGTAAAACAACAATAGTGAGATTATATACAGGGGGGTACTGGTACAAGTCAATGTCCGGGGGCACCGGTTAATTGGGGGCACCCTCTGTAGTGCCCCTGAGGGGCCCCTGTGTTCAGAATCAGCATGGCGGATGTGTTTTTACCTACCCTTACCACATGGGGTCGGTCCGTCAGGAAGTCCAGGATCTAGTTGCTCAGAGAGGTGTTTAGTCCCAGGGTCCTTAGCTTATTGATACGTTTTGAGGGCGCTATGGTGTTGAACGCTGAGCTGTAGTCAATGAATAGCATTCTCACATAGGTGTTCCTTTTGTCCAGGTGGGAAAGGGCAGTGTGGAGTGCAATAGATATCAGTAAGTGATATCCGTATCGCCCGTAGGCTACACCACTGCTGTCTTCCTTACCTCCAAGTGTTTATTGAAGTTGGATAATCTTTGGATACTGACAGCCTACAAAAGCCTATTCCTGCTCTTTTCCCACAATCCATCAAACTATTTTGGTGTGTTATCATAGTGGTCTCTGACTTGCGGCCAGACTTGATCAGGCTGAACAAATGTAAACTTTTTTCAATGCTGATTTGGATTTTTTTGAGAAAACAGAAAAGTGTCAAATAATTTGTTTGCAAACATTGTTTTTTAATTTAAAAGTAATCCTAAAGGTAATCATCTATTTTTTCAAAAGTATCTGTAATATGATTACAATATTTTTGCTGGTAAGTAATGGATTAGAGTTACAGTTTTTTTGTAATCTGTTACATGTAACTGATTACATGTAATCTGTTACTCCCCATATATACCCTAGCTCAGTGGTTCCCAAACTTTTTATAGTTCCATACCCCTTCAAACGTTCAACCTCTAGCTGCGTATCCCCTCTAGCACCAGGGTCAGCGCACTCTCAAATGTTGTTTTTTGCCATCATTGTAAGCCTGCCACACACACACATTATACAATACAATAAATCTGTCAGTGGCTTCTGATTAAATTACATTTTCACAGAACTACTTGTTGCAATTTCGATGAGGTTCTCTTGTTTTCTCTCGCCTCGTAGCCTCGTTTCACTGCCAAAAATAAAATAAAATCATCTGTGGCGTCGGGAGCAACTGCTTGCACGTGCGTTACCACTCCACTATGTCTCCCTGTCATGGCTTTTGCGCCATCAGTACAGATACCAACATGAGCAGCAGCTACGTTTGGCTACAAACAGAACGTTAGTGAAATTCCCGTGACCAAGTAACGGTTAATGTGATTGGATGTTAATTATTTGACAAGGCTACCTGTATTTGACATTGTGTTGTTATTTCGCTGAACACTAGATTTTGTTTATGGCAGTGAAACAAGGATACTCAGGCGAGAAAAAAACCTCACCCAAATGTGTAGTAGCCCCGTTGGAAAATATAAATGGACTGTTTGAAAATGTGAAGGAAAAAAAAGTTTAAAAATAAAATAAAAAATACACATATAAAAATGTTTTTGAATCACATTTTTATTTGGCGTATCCCCGACGGCATTGCCAGTTTGGGAATACCTGCCCTAGATGACTAACAGGGGAGCTGTTTTGAAGCCACTGCGCTCCCATCTTGGCACTCCCCCACCGTTGTAAAAAATATTTAGGAAGTTATGGAAATGCATTTATTAATGTCTACATTTGTTTTTGCCACTTTTATTCTATTACAGACACTTAAATGCATACTTTTAAATTATATTATGTGAGCTAAACATAAAAATATCTGAAAACATTTTCCTTAATGTATATTTTTTTGAAAGTTAATTTTACAGTCCCCACTACAACAAAACATACTTAAATACATGTAATTTGTCCTTGAAACATTTAATTGAAATATTGTACAATTCCATTCATTCCTATGGATGACTGCTTTTTCTGGGGAGTGCCAATATGGCCGACCGGTGGCTTCAAAGCCTCTCATTGGACAATACATAACATCAGCAATCCAGGGTTTATTTATATACATCATTGATGTCAACAGGTGTTATCTTGATGTTACCTGCTATAATCTTAAAGATCGACTGCCCCTTAAAAGCAACTTCTCGTTTTGAAATCAGCCTATGTGGCATTGAAATGAGTCAGAAACATTTATTCTACTGTAAAAATTGACTACAACGTGTAAATGGGATAATTTTGGTCATAAAGTCAGTCTCATCAAAAACTGAGATTTGCGAGATGATAGGAAAAAAATAGTATGTCACGGAATGAAGGGTAGGCTACCGTAACATTCATTGGGTTGGGTTTACTTCCAATCCTGCTCACAAGCCCACCGATGTACATGGGACAATATTTTTAAATGTCAATAGCTCCAAATTTCAATGACTTAAAAGACCTCAAACCAACTATAAATGGCATAAATTCACGTACAAATATTGAAAGCATTAAATAAGACAACTAAAAGATTTGCAACATGAAAATATTGTCACATTTACATCTCCACTGGGATTCTCTACTTCTAACCCTATTACAGGGGCTGAGTCACTGGCTTACTGGTGCTCTTCCATGTCGTCCCTAGGAGGGGTACGTCACCTGAGTGGGTTGAGTCACTGACTTGGTCTTCCTGTCTGGGTTGGCGCCCCCGCTTGGGTTGTGTTTAGTGGCTTTGTGGGCTATACTCGGCCTTGTCTCAGGATGGTAAGTTGGTGGTTGAAGATATGCCTATAGTGGTGTGGGGGTTGTGCTTTGGCAAAGTGGGTGGGGTTATATCCTGCCTGTTTGGCCCTGTCCGGGGGTATCATCGGATGGGGCCACAGTGTCTCCTGACCCCTCCTGTCTCAGCCTCCAGTATTTATGCTGCAGTAGTTTATGTGTCGGGGGGCTAGGGTCAGTCTGTTATATCTGGAGTTTTTCTTCAGTCTTATCCGGTGTCCTGTGTGAATTTAAGTGTGCGCTCTCTAATTCTCTCTTTCTCTCTTTCTTTCTCTCTCTCAGAGAACCTGAGCCCTAGGACCATGCCTCAGGACTACCTGACATGATGATTCCTTGCTGTCCCCAGTCCACCTGGCAGTGCTGCTGCTCCAGTTTCAACTGTTCTGCCTGCGGCTATGGAACCCTGACCTGTTCACCGGACATGCTACCTGTCCCAGACCTGCTGTTTTCAATTCACTAGAGACAGCAGGAGCGGTAGAGATACTCTGAATGATCGGCTATTAAAAGCCAACTGACATTTAATCCTGAGTTGCTGACCTGTTGCACCCTCGACAACTACTGTGATTATTATTATTTGACCATGCTGGTCATTTAAGAACATTTGAACATCTTGGCCATGTTCTGTTATAATCTCCACCTGGCACAGCCAGAAGAGGACTGGCCACCCCTCATAGCCTGGTTCCTCTCTAGGTTTCTTCCTAGGTTTTGGCCTTTCTAGGGAGTTTTTCCTAGCCACCGTGCTTCTACACCTGCATTGCTTGCTGTTTGGGGTTTTAGGCTGAGTTTCTGTACAGCACTTTGAGATATCAGCTGATGTAAGAAGGGCTTTATAAATACATTTTATTTGATTTGCATTGTGTAATTTATTGATGGTCCCTAACTAGCCCCAGAGACAGGCTATCAAATGTCAAACCAATTTTGCCACAGTCGCACACCAGCCAGCTGAAGCTAATTGGTGAAAGAAGTTGGCTAGCAACAGCTAGCCTGGGCGACTTCAAGGCACAAGACCTGGTTGGACTGTTTCAAGTTTTCTAGAAGGGTGAGTGACTGTAGCTGTGTGCTGTTTTGGCAGAGTGAATGTATAAATGCTTGCCACGTGCGAACACACACAAGAGACACCTACAGCGATGCTGGGAGCTAAAAAAGGGAAACAGACCGTGGAATTCAAGCGAACCGAACACAGACCACCTCTCAAGATGAACCGAACCGCACTAAATTCATAAAAATTACCTGAAAGGGACCGTGTGAAAACACCCTTAGGTTCGATGTTGCTGCAGTGCAGTTTCCTACATGATCCCTCAAACAAGCTGTCAGTTTCTCATGCCCTTCAAGCTCAACTTGATGTGCTTGCTAATGGATCCAACCCCTAAAACTGGGTTAAATCCAAAATGCACCTATACAGGTGTTTCATCAATTAATAAATTCCTTCACAATCAACACTTCCCAATAGTTATCAATCAGTGGCTATTACATAATATATTTCAACATATATCTACAACTTTTTCTTCACTTCTTCCCTAGGGAAGGCTGATGCAGAGAATCTTAGCAGAGGGTAAAACTGCTGACTCTATTTCAAATCTCCATCAGTATTCTCCTGAGAAGATACAGTATAGAACAACCTTTTAAAACTTCCAAGGTCCATTCATTTTACATCATGATAAATGAGGATGCCAGATCCCACATGGACAGTTAGGTAATTAAGGTTTTGCAATTTCACCTCTTTTCTCAAATCAATGTCAAGCTCTTTAGAATGTTCTATCTGAGCGAACACTCGCACTTTTCTAATTTTCTGGTAAAGTTTTCTGTACATTCAGCTGGTTTTGTTGTAGAGTAGGTCTACTGTGTAATAGCCCATATAGGCAGCCAGCCGTTTGATTGACGTTTCCGGAGATGTCTGAAAGGATAGCTTTCAACTTGTGCAACCCCTGACCTCTCTCCTCCAGCAAAGTGTGCTTGGATAATTATTGTGACTTTTACTCTCTGTTATAATGCCACTAGATGTCACTGTAGTACAACCTTGGAGAGGTTAGTTCATGGCAAATCCATCAGGGTAACACAAGCCATGCACATGCTAGTTAATCGCAGTCTCTACAGTTGTAATTGATGATTCATCCCGGCTGATCTTCCTGATCAGGCTCCTACTGAATGATGTGTTTTGCTCTGATCCTGTTAACGGTATTACAATAAAAATGTTGGATCTCAATCTGTTTTATTTCCTGGAAGTTCTTATCAATACCAATAAAACTTTTTATACTCAGCTTTAATGTTTCTCACAGGCCTCGTATAAATATTCCTCCATGCAAATGATTGTCAGCGATTCCGTAATGATTTCTAAGGGCTAGGGGTGGGACAGAGGGACCATGGGAATGTTTCCCCTTCCTGACTTTGAGAAATTGAGATTCCAGGCATATCGGACGTGGCTGTTTGGCTATGTGGACCATTTGGAGGGAACAGTTGTTTTTTTTCTTGCACAATGCAGCTTAAGTGAAATGTACTCACTTTGGCCACGAGAGAGAGAGGGGGGGGGGGGGGGGGGGGAGAATAGAGAGAGAGGAAGAGAGGTACAGTACATATAGTTTTTCCATGTATCGGCTAACAGGAATCTGTGCTGAAAAGTGCCTACTAATACACTTTTCCATTACTCTTCCCTGTGGTAGTGTGTAGTCTATAATTTATTCAGAAAAAAAATACAAAACTGCAGCTGAGACAGTGGACATAAATATAAATAATGCATTGGATCTGGTTTAAAAAACAATAACAAAAAACGGTTACATCCAAAGACTGAAATACTACAATACTTCCCTCCAAGTCTCCTAGTCTGGGTTGGTGTTACAGAAATAGGACTGTATTTAGTCTCTGTGAGAGGATGATGATGCTCATCTCTCGACTGGATGTAAGTCAATTGCTCAACAAGGTGCGTTACAAAGACATCTGTCACTACAGGAACAACGATTATTGTCTTCGAGTGCTCTGTGGAAGTGCTTAGGTCATAGAGAATCCTGTATTGAGAAGGCATAGTTTAGTCACCTCTTATATTCGCACTGTCTAGGGGGACGATGGTGATGAAGCCACAGCCTGACAAAAGTTCCTGAACGGATTGAGTTGCTTAGTTTTACACACTGAAAAATAAGTTGAAGTGCTTATTATCCTAACTGGCAGGTGCCGACATGGTGCTTGGAGCATTGGAGAATTCCTGAGACATCTCAGCACATGCACACACACACACACACACACACACACACACACACACAAACACACATGTATATACACCGACAGTACAAAACTTTCCATGACAGACTGACCATGTAAATCCAGGTGAAAGCTATGATCCTTTATTGATGTTACTTGTTAAATCCACTTCCATCACTGTAGGGGAGGGGAGGAGACAGGTTAAATAAGAATGTTTAAGCATTGAGACAATTGAGACATGCATTGTGTATGTGTGCCATGCAGAGGGTGAAATGGCAAGATAACATTTTTAAGTGCCTTTGAACGGGGTATGGTATTAGGTGCCAGGTGCACCGGTTTGTGCCAAGAACTGCAACATTGATGCGTTTTTGACATTCAAAAGTTTCCCATTTGTATCAAGAATGGTCAACCCAAAGGACACCCAGCCAACTTGACAAAACTGTGGGAAGCATTGGAGTCAACATGGGTCAGCATCCACGTAGAACGCTTTCAACACCTTGTAGAGTCCATGTCCCGACAAATTGAGGTCAAACGGGGGTGTAACTCAATATCAGGAAGGGGTTCCTAATGTTTTGTACACTCAGTGTATATAGTTCCTTCGGAAAGTATTCTGACCCCTTAAATTTTTCCACATTTTGTCACGTTACAGCCTTATTCTAAAATTGATCAAATAAAATAAATCCTCACCAGTCTACACACAATACCCCATAATGAAAAAGAGATAACTGTTTTTGGACATTTTAGCTAATTTATAAAAAATATAATACAGAAATACCTTATTTACATAAATATTCAGATACTTCGCTTTGAGACTCGAAATTGAGCTCCGGTGCATCCTGTTTCCATTGATCATCCTTGAGATGTTTCTACAACTTGATTGGAGTCCACCTGTGGTAAATTCAATTGATTGGACATGATTTGGATAGGCTCACACCTGTCTATGTAAGGTCTCACAGTTGACAGTGCATGTCAGAGCAAAAACCAAGCCATGAGGTCGAAGGAATTGTCCGTAGATCTCCAAGACAGGATTGTGTCGAGGCACAGATCTGGGGAAGGGTACCAAAACATTTCTGCAGCATTGAAGGTCCCCAAGAACATAGTGGCCTCCATCATTCTTAAATGGAAGAAGTTTGGAACCACCAAGACTCTTCCTAGAGATGGCCACCCTGACAAACTGATCAATCAAGGGAAAGGGCCTTGGTCAGGGAGGTGACCAAGAACACGAGGGTCACTCTGACAGAGCTCTAGAGTTCCTCTGTGGACATGGTTGTCCTTCTGTAAGGTTTTCCCATCTCTGCAGCACTCCACCAATCAGGCCTTCATGGTAGAGGGGCCAGACGGAAGCCACTCCTCAGTAAAAGGCACATGAAAGCCCGCAGACCTGAGTAAACCAACATTCAACTCTTTGGCCTGAATGCCAAGAGTCACATCTGGAGGAAACCTGGCACCATCCCTACGGTGAAACATGGTGGTGTTTTTCAGCGGCAGGGACTGGGAGACTAGTTAGGATCTAAGGATAGATGAACGGAGCAAAGTACAGAGATATCCCTGATGAAAACCTGCTCCAGAGCGCTCAGGACCTCAGACTGGGGTGAAGGTTCACCTTCCAACAAGACAACAATCCTAAGCCAAGCCAATGCAGGAATGGCTTCGGGACAAGTCTCTGAATGTCCTGGAGTGGACCAGCCAGAGCCCGGACTTGAACCTGACCTAACATCTATGGAGAGACCTGAAAATGGCTATGCAGCAATGCTCCCCATCCAACCTGACCGAGCTTGAGAGGATCTGCAGGTCTGAATACTTATGTAAATGTGATACTTTAGTTTTTTATTTGTAATAAATTAGCAAAAATATATATAAAAACCTGTTTTTGCTTTGTCATTATGGGGTATTGTCTGTAGATTAATGAGGTCAAAAAAAACAATTGCTCCCGAGTGGCGCTGCAGTCTAAGGCACTGCATCTCAGTGCTAGAGACGTCACTACCCTGACCTGTTCACTGGACGTGCTACCTTGTCCCGGACCTGCTGTTCTCGGATCTCTCTCTCTACCTATGCTATGTAAAGCCAACTGACACGTACTCATGAGGTGCTGACCTGTTGCACCCTCTACAACCACTGTGATTATTATTCTTTGACCCTGCTGGTCATCTATGAACATTTGAACATCTTGGCCATGTTCTGTAAAAATCTCAACCCAGCACAGTCAGAAGAGGACTGGCCACCCCTCAGAGCCTGGTTCCTCTCTAGGTTTCTTCCTAGGTTCCTGCCTTTCTAGGGAGTTTTTCCTAGCCACCGTGCTTAAATATCTGCATTGCTTGCTGTTTGGGGTTTTAGGCTGTGTTTCTGTACAGCACTTTGTGACATTGGCTGATGTAAAAAGGGCTTTATGAATACATTTGATTGATTGACTACAGACCCTAGTTAGATTCCAGGCTGTATCACAACAGGCCGTGATTGGGAGTCCCATAGTGCGGCGCACCATTGGCCCAGCGTCGTCCCGGGTTAGGGTTTGGCTGTGGTAGGCCGTCTTTGTAAATAACAATCTATCTTGCCTAGTTAAAAAAGGATAAACATTTCAAAAATAAATAAAGAATAAGGCTGTAACCTAACAAAATGTGGAAAAGGTAAAGTCAAAAGTTTGGACACACCTACTCATTCCAGGGTTTTTCTTTATTGTTACTATTTTCTACATTGTAGAATAATAGTGAAGACATCAAAACTATGAAATAACACATATGGAATCATGTACTGACCAAAAAAGTGTTAAACAAATCCAAATATATTTTATATTCTTCAAAGTAGCCACCCTTTGCCTGGATGGAAGCTTTGCACACTCTTGCCATTCTCTCAACCAGCTTCATGAGGTAGTTACCTGGAATGCATTTCAATTAACAGATGTGCCTTGTTTAAAGTTAATTTGTGGAATTTCTTTCCCTCTTATTAATGTGTTTGAGCCAATCAGTTGAGTTGTGATAAAGTAGAGGTGGTATACAGAAGATAGGCCTATTTGGTAAAATACCATATTATGGCAAGAACAGCTCAAATAGGCATTGAGAAACGACAGTCCATCATTACTTTAAGACATAAATGTCAGTCAGTTCGTAAAATTTCACCAACTTTAAAAGTTTCTTCAAGTGCAGTCGCAAAACCATCAAGCGCTATGATGAAACTGACTCTCATGAAGACCGCCACAGGAAAGGAAGACCCAGAGTTACCTCTGCTGCAGAGGATAAGTTCATTAGAGTTACCAGCCTCAGAAATTGAAGCCCAAATAAATGCTTCACAGAGTTCAAGTAACAGACACATCTCAACATCAACTGTTCAAAGAAGACTGTGTGAATCAGGCCTTCATGGTCGATTTGCTGCAAAGAAACCACTACTAAAGGACACCAATAATAAGAAGAGACTTGCTTGGGCCAAGAAACATGAGCAATGAACATTTGACCAGTGGAAATCTGTTTTGATTGATGAGTCCAAATTTTAAAAAATTGGTTCCAACCGCCACATCTTTGTGAGACGCAGAGTTGGTGAACAGATGATCTACGCATGTGTGGTTCCCACGAGAAGCATGGAGGAAGAGGGGTTGCTTTGCTGGTGACACTGTCAGTGATTTATTTAGAATTCAAAGCACACTTAATAAGCATGGCTACCACAGCATTCTGCAGCCATACGCCATTCCATCTGGTTTACGCTTAGTGTGATTATCATTTGTTTTCAACAGGACAATGACCCAACACACCTCCAGGCTGTGTAAGGGCTATTTGACCAAGAAGGAGAGTGATGGAGTGCTGCATCAGATGACCTGGACTCCAGAATCACCTGACCTCAACCCAATTGACATGGTTTGGAATGAGTTGGACCGCAGAGTGAAGGAAAAGCAGCCAACAAGTGCTCAGCATTTGTGTGAACTCCTTCAAGACTGTTGGAAAAGCATTCCAGGTGAAGCTGGTTGAGAGAATACCAAGAGTGTGCAAAGCTGTCATTAAGGCAAAGGGTGGCTACTTTGAAGAATCTCAAATATAATTATATTTTGATTTGTTTAACACTTTTTTGGTTACTACATGATTCCATGTGTTATTTCATATTAAAAATAAAGAAAAACCCTTGAATGAGTACGTGTCCAAACTTTTGACTGGTACTGTAACGATTGTTTCTCTGACGAGGAGGAGTAGTAGGAAGGATCGGAGGACCAATGCGCAGCACGTGTTCATATTGCTTACTTTTAATAGAACATTGAAAAGTACAAAATAACAACGTGAACAAACGAAACAGTCCCGTGTGGCACAACCACTGACACGGAAAATAATCACCCACAACTCAAAAGTGAAACCAGGCTACCTAAGTATGGTTCTCAATCAGGGACAATGATTGACAGCTGCCTCTGATTGAGAACCATACAAGACCAAACACAGAAATCCCAAATGATAGAAAAAGGAACATAGACTGCCCACCCCAACTCACGCCCTGACCATACTAAAACAAAGATAAAACAAAGGAACTAAGGTCAAAACGTGACAGGTACTATATATATTTACACACACACCAATCACTCAAATGTGTAATCGACTGATGATAATGATGATGATGATGATGATGAGTTGACTCAAACCTCAAGCGGCTGCAGCTGCAGACTTGCAGCAGCCGGCAAGGCTTCTTCCTCCAGCTCCACGTCAGCTACTGTTGCAACATGGTTGTCTCCTTGTTTGCCTCGCTCCCTAGATGGAGTGATATTCCCTGGCTCTTCATAAGCCAGCCAGTACTCTAGTGTACATACCTCATACACCCAGCTAAACACTTGCCTGATAAGGGATCAGCAGAGCTTTATCATCAAGGGAACAGAGTACAGTTTCTGTGGTTGTCAAGTTTTAATGTAACGTGCACAAGTACAGTGAAATGCCTTTCTCGCAAGCTCTAAGTCCAACAATGTAGTAATCAATATGATGATCATAACCAGCTGGTCGCAGAGTCTTTTCACGGTCTGGTTAATTCAATAAAGCTGCTCAGTGGAAAACAATCCTTTCCTAATCTTAGTCAGTAATCATCTGAAATATGGTTTAGATCAGAAGTGTCTGAGGAGTTATTTGCGTGTAGAAGACCTGTCGCCCGGTCATCAGGCACTGATTTGATCAATTTATTATTATTGTTATTTTATTTATTTTTCTATTCTTTACCAGGAAAGGCAATTGAGAACTGCTGGAACATAAAGTCAATTGTTGGACTTCTAAGTGTTTGATATGGCCGGTCTGTCCCTACTTGTTGTACTATACATAAATAACAATCAGTATCTTGAAAGGTCAACATTCCGAAGTTCTAGACCCCCAAACATTCTTTGAAACCTGAGAAAATAGATTTTTCGTCCTTCCAGAAGAACAACTCAGTTTTTTATTGACTTTTCTTGTTGGAAAAGAAAAGAGAGACGCCTGCATATAGACTCTATCAAAAGGACAATATAGTTACTATGCTAAGGTGTACATTCAAAGTTAAGAGACGCTTTATTCACTTGAATATTTCAGTTAAAGCTTTTGGATTATTTCATGTTGGCACCTGCACATCTCTGTGCATGTAGGAGCTTATTCCATTACGTAGAGTTATTCCATTACGTAGAGTTATTCCATTACGTAGAGTTATTCCATTACGTAGAGTTATTCCATTACGTAGAGTTATTCCATTACATAGAGTTACGGGAAGACATCATTTGATCACCAAAAGATTGTTATTCCCAGATGGGAAAATCCACTATTGAGAGAATCCAGGATATTTCTTTCCTCTTTCAACAATATTTATACTATTAAATGCTCAAATTGATGTGGTGCCGGTATTATAAAATGATGCATTAATATCGGTCTAGGCCGTTCAAGAACCACTCTCTCTTTCATGGGCCTTATTTCTGGATCCTCTCCAAAGGAACACCTGAAACAAGTTGCTACCAACCATGGCTGCCTGGGGCACCAAGAACAACCATGGGGAATTGTCATATTGTATTTGGGTTGATAGAAAGGAACACATTAAACATTCTCACTGCCAGCTAGAGGTTCCACTTTACATTCCACAAGTCAAGATATTATACTAAGTAGATTGATAGACCACTCATATCTCAGGAGTGGATTCAACCTCAGTTCTCACAACCTTAAGCACTTATGTGAATTATTGGGCACGTCTGTTTAGTCCAGTTCCCATGAAAACATACGGTATAAAATGAGAACGACTACAGTTGTGTGACGTCTGCTCACACAATGAAGTTGGAGATTGTCTCATATGATTGAGGTTGGTGGTTGGTTGTAGAGATGTGTCCGTGTCAATGTTGTATTGGCTCAGTGTGTGCTCAGACCATGTGGAAACATTATGGGGACATTAGGGTTCTGATCTCTGGGTTGATTAAGCTCCAAACAAACCAGATCAAGAATGTCTCTCTCTGATGACATCACAGGAGGAAAGCACTACTGAAGTGTGAACAAACAAGCCACACTTCGCTCTTGTTCTGTTGTCAGTGTCACAAAAATACACTATATATACAACAGTATGTGGACACCCCTTCAAATGAGTGGATTCTTCAATTCCAGCCAGCCAACTGTTGCTGACAGGTGTACAAAATTGAGCACACAGCCATGCAATCTCCATAGTCAAACATTGGCAGTAGAATGGCCTCACTGAAGAGCTCAGTGACTTTCAACATTGCACCTTCATGGGATGCCACCTTTCCAACAGATTTCTGCCCAGCTAGAGCTGCCCTGGTCAACTGGAAGTGCTGTTATTGTGAAGTGGAAAAGTCTAGGAGCAACAACGGCTCAGCCACGAAGTGGTAGACCACACAATCTCACAGAATGGCACCGCCGAGTGCTGAAGCGCAAGTTCCAAACTTCCTCCAGAAGCAACGACAGCACAATAACTTTTTGTCGGGAGCTTCTTGAAATGGGTTTCCATGGCCCGAGCAGCCGCACACAAGCCTAAGATCACCATGCGCACTGCCAAGCGTTGGCTGGAGTGATGTAAATCTCGCCGCCATTGGACTCTGGAGCAGTGGAAACGCATTCTCTGGAGTGACGAATTCCGCTTCACCATCTGGCAGTCCGACTGACAAATCTGGGTTTGGCGGATGCCAGGGAAACACTACCTGCCCCAATGCATAGTGGCAACTGTAAAGTTTGGTGGAGGAGGAATAATGGTCTGGGGCTGTTTTTCATGGTTTTGGCTAGGCCCCTTAGTTCCACTGAAGGGAAATCTTAATGCTCAAATCATATCAAAGTTTATTTGTCACATGCGCCGCTACAGCATACAATGACATTCTAGATGATTCTGTGCTTCCAACTTTGTGGCAACAGTTTGGGGAAGGCCCTTTCCTGTTTCAGCATGGAAAAGCAAGGTCCATACAGAAATGGTTTGTTGAGATTGGTGTGGAAGAACTTGACTGGCCTGCACAGAGCCCTGACCTCAACCCCATCGAACAACTTTGGGATGAATTGGAATTCCGACTGCGAGCCAGGCCTAATCTCCAAACATCAGTGCCCGATCTCACTAATGCTCTTATGGTTGAATGGAATCAATTCCCCGCAGCAATGTTCCAACATCTAGTGGAAAGCCTTACCAGAAGAGCAGAGGCTGTCATAGCTGCAATGGGGGTGTCAGGACTTCTAGGAGTAGTGGGTGTGGAGTCAGGCGCAGAGAGCAGAGGGTTTAGGACAATCGTATTTATTCCGGTACAGAAACGGTCACGCCAAAAACACCAGACGCAACAACTGACCGGCCCAAAAACAGGACCCAAACAGTCCGGAGAAAATACGATAAAAATGCACATCCACGAAACTAACAGAGGAACAATCCCGCACAAAAGCAGGCGGGCATAACCGGCTTAAATAGCCCTAACCAAAACCCTAACAAGAAACAGGTGTAACCAATAAGACAAAACTAACAGAAAAGGAAAAGGGGATCGGTGGCAGCTAGTAGACCGGTGACGATGACCACCGAGTGCCGCCCGAACTGGAAGAGGAGCCACCTTCGGTGGGAGTCGTGACAGGGGGGACCAACTCCATATTATTGACACGATTTTGGACTGAGATGTGCAACGAGCAGGTGTCCACATACTTCTGGTCATGTAGTGTATGTTCCATTATCAAAAGTGCATTTTCCTGAAAATGACAGTGTGACTCGTTCACACATCAGACAGCAGCATGAGACAGCTGCCACATGTCTCTGATGACCAGAGCCATGTATCTAAATCTATGGCTCTGTTGATGACCTTAAAACAGATAATCACACATCTATTGTGACAGAAAAAGCCAAAAACCTAGTGCTTCTGTGTGTGATGCTACAAAAGCTCTAGTCATGTTAGTACTGATTTTAGAATCTAGAGCAGGGCTCTCCAACCCTGCATATTTTCACTCCAACCCCAATTGTAACTAACCTGATTAAGTTTATCAACCAGCTATTATTAGAATCAGGAGCGCTAGATTAGGGTTGGAGCAAAAACCTACAGGACGGTTTCTTTCCAGGAACAGGATATGGGTTAACCTACAGGACGGCTTCTCTACAGAAACAGGGTTGGAGTTAACCTACAGGATGGTAGCTCTCTAGGAACAGGGTTGGAGTTAACCTACAGGATGGTAGCTCTTTAGGAACAGGGTTGGAGTTAAAACATACAGGACAGTAGCTCTCCAGGAACAGGGTGGAAAGCCCTGGTCTAAAGACTTTCTCTAAAGTTTGGTGGAAACCTGGTTACCAGTTTTTATAGAATGGGAACCCCAGTCTGATAGTTCAAGATAAACCATAAATTGTGGATTTTTCCTCTGTCCTGTTCTGTATCACCTCTATCCTCCTCTGTCCTGGTCTGTATCCCCTCTATCCTCCTCTGGTCTGTATCTCCTCTATCCTCATTTGTCCTGGTCTGTGTCCCCTATAGCCTCCTCTGTCCTGGTCTGTATCTCCTATATCCTCCTCTGGTCTGTAGATCCTCTATCCTCCTCTGGTATGCATCCTCTCTATCCTCCTCTGGTCTGTATCCTCTCTATCCTCCTCTGGTCTGTATCCCCTCTATCCTCCTCTGTCCTGGTCTGTATCCCCTCTATCCTCCTCTGTCCTGGTCTGTATCCCCTCTATCCTCCTCTGTCCTGGTCTGTAACCCCTCTATCCTCCTCTGTCCTGGTCTGTGTCCCCTCTATCCTCCTCTGTCCTGGTCTGTAACCCCTCTATCCTCCTCTGTCCTGGTCTGTGTCCCCTCTATCCTCCTCTGTCCTGGTCTGTAACCCCTATATCCTCCTCTGGTCTGTATCCTCTCTATCCTCCTCTGTCCTGGACTGTGTCCCCTATATCCTCCTCTGTCCTGGACTGTGTCCCCTATATCCTCCTCTGTCCTGGTCTGTGTCCCCTATATCCTCCTCTGTCCTGGTCTGTATCCCCTGTATCCTCCTCTGTCCTGGACTGTGTCCCCTATATCCTCCTCTGTCCTGGTCTGTGTCCCCTATATCCTCCTCTGTCCTGGTCTGTATCTCCTATATCCTCCTCTGTCCTGGTCTGTGTCCCCTAGATCCTCCTCTGTCCTGGTCTGTATCCCCTATATCCTCCTCTGTCCTGGTCTGTATCCCCTGTATCCTCCTCTGTCCTGGTCTGTATCCCCTATATCCTCCTCAGTCCTGGTCTGTATCCTCTCTATCCTCCTCTAGTCTGTATCCCTCTATCCTCCTCTGGTCTGTGTCCCCTATATCCTCCTCTGTCCTGGTCTGTATCTCCTCTATCCTCCTCTGGTCTGTATCCTCTATCCTCATCTGGTCTGTATCCCCTCTCTCCTCCTCTGGTTTGTATCTCCTCTATCCTCTACTGGTCTGTATTCTCTCTATCATCTTCTAGTCTGTATCCTCTATCCTCATCTTGTCTGTATCCCCTCTATCCTCCTCTGGTTTGTATCCCCTCTATCCTCCTCTGTTCTGGACTGTATCCCCTATATCCTCCTCTATCCTGGTCTGTATTCTCTATATCCTCCTCTGTCCTTGCCTGTATCCTCTCTATCCTCCTCTAATCTGTATCTCCTCTATCCTCCTCTGTCCTGGTCTGTGTCCCCTATATCCTCATCTGTCATATTCTGTATCCTCTCTATGTTCCTCTGGTCTGTATCTCATCCATCCTCCTCTGGCCTGTGTCTCCTTCCTCTGACACCGCCTGGTATAGAGGTGCTGGATGGCAGGAAGCGTTGCCCCGATGATGTACTGTGCCATTTGCACTACCCTCTGTAGCTCCTTGCGGTCGGAGGCCGAGCATTTGCTATACCAGGCAGTGATGCTATACCAGTCAGGATCTCCTGAGGGGGAATAGTTTTCGTTGTGCCCTTTTCATGACTGTCTTGATGTGCTTGGACCATGTTAGTTTGTTGGTGATGTGGACACCAAGGAAATTGAATCACTCAACCTGCTCTACTGCAGCCCTGTCGATGAGAATGGGGGAGTGCTCTGTCCTCTTTTTCCTGTAGTCCACAATCATCTCCTTTGTCTTGATAATGTTGAGGGAAAGGTTGTTGTTCTGGCTCCACACGGCCAGGTCTCTCACCTCTGTCTCGTCGTTGATCAGGCCTACCACTATTGTGTCATCGGCAAACTGGTGTTGGAGTTGTGCAGTCATGAGTGAACAGGGACTACAGGAGGGGACTGAGCACTCACCCCTGAAGGGCCCCTGTGTTGAGAATCAGTGTGGCGGGTGTGTTTTTACCTACCTTTACCACCTGGGGGCGGCCCGTCAGATAGTCCAGGATCCAGTTGCAGAGGGAGGTGTTTAGTCCCAGGGTCCTTAGCATAATGATGAGCAGTGTTGAACGCTGAGCTGTAGTCAGTGAATAGCATTATCACATAAGTGTTCCTTTTGTCCAGGTGGGAAAGGGCAGTGTTGAATGCAGTAGAGATTGCATCATCTGTGGATCTGTTGGGGCGGTATGCAAATTGGAGTGTGTCTAGGGTTTCTGGGATAATGGTGTTGATGTGAGCCATGACCAGCCTTTCAAAGCGCTATGGGTGCCACGGGTCAGTAGTTATTTAGGCAGATTACCTTAGTGCTCTTGGGCACAGGCACTATGCTGGTCTGCTTAAAATATGTTGGTGTTTGTTGAGCACACCTCTTGGAGGAGGGAACGCAACACCCTGCTACACTCAACTCCCCGTGGAGTGAAAGAGGTATGTGACTGTAGGTGCGGGTAAGGATGCCAGAGGCAGAGAATTTTACTGTTAACAGGGAATTTATTCCTTCACACAGTAATTTGGGGAAAGGGGGCTGGACGGAACCAAAGCAAAGAAAGTAAAAGAGCCCCTCTCCTACCTTACCTGTTCTATCCTGCGTATAACGTATATCCAGCCAGCTGTATGTTGATAGTGTTGACGTTGAGCCACGACTCCGTGAAGCATAAGATTTTACAGTTTTGAATGTCCCGTTTGTAGTTTAATCTTCCGCGTAGGTCGTCTATTTTATTGACCAAAGATTGCATGTTTGCTAGCAGAATGGAAGGAAGCGGGGGTTTATTCGATTGCCTTCGAATTCTCAGAAGGCAGCCTGCCCTCCGATACCCTTTTCTCTGCCTCCTCTTCATTCAAATCACAGGGATCTGGGCCAGTTGGCGGGAAAGCAGCATATCGTTCGCGGCGGGCTCGTCAGACTCGTTAAAGGAAGAAAAATATTCTGCAGCGGCAACATTATGTACAAAATAAGTAAAAAAATAAGTTACAAACAACGCAAATAAGCAAACAAAAAAACAATTGGTTGGGGGCCCGTAAAACGTCTGCCTTCTTCTCCGGGGCCATTTTATTCCTCTTCACACCTGGTTTTCATCAAGAAGAAAGATCTGTTTGTCAGTCAATGTGCTTATCTGTCGCTGGTGGGACACACACACACAGACACCACACACTAACCCCAGCGCCTAAGATTTGGATGCGGATGCATGAATTCTCAGATTCGATAACAGGTGGCATCCTATGACGATACCTTCACTGATTTTCACCCAACCTGATCTGAGGTAGGCTCACTGCTTTGACGCTCCATCCGTTCTTTGCCTTATCTGAAAAGCTTCAAGTCAATCCTATCTTTCTGCCGTATTTTGTGAAGATAAATGGGATGTGGGCTATGAAAAATAGCAGTATGTACCAGGTACCATAAGGCACAAACTGCTGGGATCATCATGTACACACTTAGAAAAAGTTGCTATCTAGAACCGTAAAAGGTTATTCGGCTGTCCCCATAGGAGAATCCTTTGAAAAAACCTTTTTGGTTGTAGGTAGAACCCTTTTGGTAAAGCTACCTGGAACCTAAAAAGGTTATTCTATGGGGACAGCCAAATAACTATTTTGCAACCATTTTCTCTAAGAGTGTATCTACAAACACAAACCTACTGTAGCATCTGATCCTTGAGTATGCTTTATATAAACTATAAAACATTATGCTTAGTACAGAATGTTCAGTATGTGTGTATTCATATACAGTAGGTACAAGCTAAACAATGAATTAGCTGGCCACATGTTCTGCTCACGTTCATTCATCTCTTTCTTCATTTGCAACCCATCTGGAGCACAGCTGTTTATGTACTCTTTATGGAAAGAGTGAGTGTCTCCAGGAGACTCCATCTTCTTGATAACCTGTAGTCTGCGTGCTGTCTGGGATGTTACAGGTCATAACTCTAGTGCCGTTTGAATGACGGTACCACGTACTATCCGACCCAGACAGGTCATTCTGGTTCGTTGGAACCTAAAACATCCTCCCTTAATCAGCCCATCTCAGATATTCTTAGAAACCTGCATATGTCTTGACTTTCCCTGTGGAAACGTATTCCATGTTTAAATGGTCTCTTTTTGACATGGTCTCTCTTTTGTCTTTTAGTTGAATTAGTTTCTTCCATGTTGAATGCACTTAGCTAGCTACAAACAGTCGAATAGGCCTTCTATATTTTGAACTGTTGTGACCAAACATATGGTGAGTGATGTCATGGTCATACAATATAAAGCACATTTAAATAGTTTATTTCTCTCAGTAAGGAACAATTAAAACAATTAAAGGAATGACTCATTGTTTGTCCCCTTTGAGTTTATTTTTAAGTGGTGTTTGTAGTTCTTGGTAGTTATCGTGGTTTATTTTCTTACATAAGTGGAACTTGAAAGCAGAACCTGCAAGGAATTTCATTCCGTATGCTGCAACATTTAAACCACACCGCAGAGCAGACAGGATCATTTGCATATCACTTCCTTCTCTCTCTGAGTGTGAACTGAGCCGTTTACAGGAAACCTTATTGACATTCTCTCCAGTGAAGAGCGTTGGCGTATTCCTTCAGGTACAAACCTGTATTCTTAATAGTGCTTCTACATCTGCATTGTTCATTTTGGGGGGTTTTAGGCTGGGTTTCTGTATAAGCACTTTGTGACATCTGCTGATGTAAAAAGGGCTTTATAAATACATTTGATTGATTTGATTATTTATTTGATTATTTTCTTTCGGACAGTGTGATATCACTGTTTTGTAGATGGCTGGGGTGTAAATGCATTCACTGTCTTGTCAATTGTGTGTGTGTGTATTCAGCACTACAGAACGGGCCTGTTTTTGAGACATCTCAGGCTACACTACAAAGGGCCATAGAAACCCAATAAGAGACAGCAGGCTGACTTCCACTGACCACGTTGAGCTGATGGCTATTAGTTCTCTGTGTAGAGCTAAAGGTGTTCTCACTACATAAGTAACAGTCACATGAATAGAAACTGAACTTTTACATATGTAGCCCACGCTTCAGGGTGATCCTTACATGTTTAATGGAATGAGAAAAGACACCCAGGGGTTTCGTTTAGAACTCCCCAAACTCTGTTGAGGTTCTGGAATTACCACGGCTCTTCTGGTGTCTGGAATTTTTTTGTTAGTTTTCCTCTGACTCTCTTGACAGAGTTGGACATGGTTGTATGTGTTGGCTAAAGCTTTTTGTTTGATTTGAAAATACAGCTTGTCATGTGTTCCTGAAAGAGTTTAAAATGTTGTACATTGCAGGAAAGTCATCCTGCAACAGGTTGATCGAATTAAGATCCTACATCTGTATTGGGCAATGATTGAACAATGAACTATATTTGAACTCACTAGCAGCTGCAAGTTCCAAATACATACTGTTGATGAATGTTGTAGATTATTCTAAGGTTGCTATGTACAGTATATCTTAGGTCAGCTAACAGTCAATAGCCTTCCACACTGAGAGTTTATTCTGTTTGTTTGTCAATATTATTCATTTCAATGTCAAGAGTAGAGGAGAGGACAATGTATGTTGGCTTCCAATTAGCCCTACTTACTGGACATAGACGCCATTTCAACTTCTAGTTTTGATTTACATTTGTTTGAGTTATCAACAAATGTCAATTCAACGTGAAATCATGTCATTGCATGAAAACAATACGAAATTCCCTTACACTGACTTTGACTCAACATCATCACATATCATTTTTGTTGTTGAAATTATTCGAAAACAATGTTGATTCAACCAGTTCAGCAGAGAGGAAGTGGTGAGGTTTAAATTAAGATCGGAAAATAACACTTAATGCTTATTTAGCTAGTGAGGCTATAGCTATAGGGTTCTGGTATATATATATATATGGTACTGTATATATGGTACTGTATATATGCTAATTAATTACTTAAAGATCATACAATGTGATTTTCTGGATTTTTGTTTTAGATTCCGTCTCTCACAGTTGAAGTGTACCTATGATAAAAATGACAGGCCTCTACATGCTTTGTAAGTAGGAAAACCTGCAAAATCGGCAGTGAATCAAATACTTGTTCTCCCCACTGTATATATAACCAGTACCAGTCAAAACTTTGGACACACCTCCTCATTCCAGGCTTTTTCTTTTTTTTTTTACTATTTTCTACATTGTAGAATAATAGTGAAGACATCAAAACAATGAAATAACACATATGGAATCATATAGTAACCAAAAAAGGTACATTTTATATTCTTCAAAGTAGCCACCAACTCCAAATAGGCCTTGGTGACAGCTTTGCACACTCTTGGCATTGTCTCAACCAGCTTCACCTGGAATGCTTTTCCAATGGTCTTGAAGGAGTTCCCACAAATGCTGAGCACTTGGCTGCTTTTCCTTCACTCTGCGGTCCAATTCATCTCAAACCATCTCAGTTGGGTTGGGGTCGGGTGATTGTAAAGACCAGTTCATCTGATGCAGCACTCCATCACTCTCCTTCTTGATCAAATAGCCCTTACACAGCCTGGAGGTGTGTTGGGTTATTGTCCTGTTGAAAAACAAATGATAGTCCCACTAAGCGTAAACCAGATGGGATGGCGATTGTTGCAGAATGCTGTGGTAGCAATGCTGGTTAAGTGTGCCTTGAATTCTATATAAATCACCAACAGTGTCACCAGCAAAGCACCATCACACCTCCTCCTCCATGCTTCACGGTGGGAACCACACATGCAGAGATCATCCGTTCACCAACTCTGCGTCTCACAAAGATACGGCGGTTGGAACCAAAAATCTCAAATTTGGACTTCTCATGGTCTAATGTCCATTTTTCGTGTTTCCTGGCCCAAGCAAGTCTCTTCTTGTTATTGGTGTCCTTTAGTAGTGGTTTCTTTGCAGCAATTCGACCACGAAGGCCTGATTCATGCAGTCTCCTCTGAACAGTTGATGTTGAGATGTGTCTGTACTTGAACTATGTGAAGCATTTATTTGGGCTTCAATTTCTGAGGCGGGTAATTCCAATGAACTTTTCCTCTGCAGCAGAGGTAACTCTGGGTCTTCCTTTCCTGTGGCGGTCCTCATGAGAGATAGTTTCATCATAGCGCTTGATTGTTTTTGCAACTGCACATGAAGAAACTTTCAAAGTTCTTGACATTTTCTGGATTGACTGACCTTCATGTCTTAAAGTAATGATGGACTGTCGTTTCTCTTTGCTTATTTGAGATGTTCTTGCAATAATATGGACTTGGTCTTTTTCAAACCAAGCTGCTTACCTATTGCAGATTCAGTCTTCCCAGCCTGGTGCAGGTCTACAATTTTGTTTCTGGTGTCCTTTGACAGCTCGTTGGTCTTGGCCATAGTGGAGTTTGGAGTGTGACTGTTTGAGGTTGTGGACAGGTGTCTTTTATACTGATAACAAGTTCAAACAGGTGCCATTAATACAGGTAACGAGTGGAGGACAGAGGAGCCTCTTAAAGAAGAAGTTACAGGTCTGTGAGAGCCAGAAATCTTGCTTGTTTGCAAATAAATTAATAAAAAATCCTACAATGTGATTTTCTGGATTTTTTTTTCTCATTTTGTCTGTCAAAGTTTAAGTGTACCTATGATGAAAATTACAGGCCTCTCTCATCTTTTTAAGTGGGAGAACTGGCACAATTGGTGGCTGACTAAATACTTTTTTGCCCCACTGCATGTATATATATATATCATTGTTTTGTACATGCAGGACTTCAGCTGAGATTGTTCTTTACAGAGTCAAGTATATTTGTCCAGGCCTCAATTGTTCCTTGACCAGCACCATTAATTCTCTCTGTCGCTACATCTAATGGTATAACTTCTAATAGTAACTGCATCTACTGGTCAAATGGGAGAGAGTTAATAGCAGTGCTGTCTGCCAGCAGTAATCTTCTCTGATTGATTGAGAGATTCAAGGGGCTGTTATTGTTATGTAACAAAATAGATGAAAAGCATTGAATATTTAGATGAATTTTGTAACTTTGCCCCAGAAGCATTTAACTGCAGTGCACTCCCACATAATATGAAGGAATGTGTCTGACTGATTTAGGCACAGTGAACCGTTTGGAGTTGGGGCCAATTTAATCGTAAAACGTTTCCTTTGTCTTAAATACAATCTGTGAACAAACTTCAAATGTATAAATTGTTGGTTCGGGATGCCAAGGTCATATTTTTCCATATTCTGTTCCAGTTAAAGCAAGGTTCAGATTCAATTATATCTGTGGACCACACTTTTTTAATGGCTAGTTCAAAATATGAGTTTTCCGAAAGAGGTTTATATGTTATAGTGATCAGTGTTTTAGGAGCCCAGATAGTTTATTTATAAATCTCATCATTGGATGTTTCAGTAATTGGGTGTCCCAGGGGACTCCATAGACCAGCATAGCTTTTCTAAATTGTAAATATAGAAAAAAGGAGTTGCCTGGTAATGTGTTTGCATCTTTAGATTTTGGAATGTTCTCAAACCATTGCTGTCCAGGATATCGGTAAGGGTACGGATTCCACATCTGGAGCATTGGGGTGATGCAAAAGGCCGCCTTCCAGATCGCAAGGCATTATTGTGAAATATTGGAGTATGGGCGTGCCATTTTTATTCCCAGTTACATTGTTTTTCAATTTTGCGGCAAATTGAAATTGTTTAAGGGACATGTCAGTGAAGACCACCTCTTCCAGGGCAATAGCAGCCACCACCTTTCTGTATATACTCAGCCAGGGTATGGCTAAACCAATTTGTTGCGTACCCTTCTCATGTGAAAAGGAAAAGTGAAGAAATAGGGCTTCGTCCCAAATGGCACCCTATCTTTTAACCATGGCCCACACATTAGGGCTTCGGTCAAAGTAGTGCATGTAGGGTACAGGGTGCCATTTGTGTCACAGTATAGGACCTGATGTAATTAAGAAAAGAGGAAACACAGCGCCCTTCTTCATGATTGAGGAAAGCAAACATTTATCCGGATTTTGTCAAGGGACGTCAGGGTTGAGCATCCAGAGCCTGATGTTGTCAGACGTTTGGACAGCTGGCTCTGCTCTGGCTCTGCTCTGGCTCTGCTCTGCTCTGGGGCTTTTGAGCTGATGATGTGGCTAGATTAGAAAGGTCTGATTATATAACGATAACTGTTGCAAGCTCAACACAGCTCTCACTGCCTCTGGAAGAGAGAGGGTCTAAAGAGATGAGAAAGAGGGGGGGGGGGGGGGTAAAGATGGAGATTTATGGTGTGACACTGGCTCCATCAGCACTATTTTGTTTTCCTTCTCATTCAGGGAAAATCCGTCATGTATTGTTCCACCATGTTTTCCTTGGTGCCTTAGATCCAGTGTAACATAAAACAGACCTCAGGAATGGAACGGTGGAATCAGAACTGTAAGACAGAAGAGAGTGTAGTTTGTTATGTCTCCACAGCCTTTCTAGTCACATCTGAAACAGGGTCGACCTTGAGGTTTTTCCGGGATAGAAGAGAACGTGTTCTCCTGTGAGGGTGTCCAGTTCTTCAGTTTGTTAATGTTGAACTGATTCTCTTCCGCTCTCTTCCCCGTTGTGTGCCTTTGTTTTGGTTGACACATTCTCAAGGCCGTGTGATCGTTGGCAGAGTAGCGAGGTATTCCTTTACAAATCTGCATTTGTTAAACACTTCAACACTTCCGTGATTTCTGGGAAATGCAGTCATTTCTTGTTAGATGTTTGCTTGTGAAAATGTGAAATCCATGGGAAAGGGCTTGGCCTATTTGCACATTACAAGGACATTTGTTTCTAAATAACTCCAAGTATAAATGTAATAAATATAAGTCTATTTACTCTGGGTGCTGCCACACCTATAAACTCATATTGGAAGTTTATATGAAATCAAGCCTGTATTTCAAGGTTCAGAGATCAGCTTGAGTCTGCATCACGAGGCAGACGATGCTTTAGCAATGACGCTAGCTAATGCATTGTGTTTTATGCCTCGCTCATAATGCAAAGTACAGCCGCTGATGGACACACACACACACACACACAGACACACACACACACACACACACACACACACACACACACACACACACACACAAAATAAGCTGAATTTGTTTGCCTTGCAGATGTTTAATGGGGATATTAAAAGCAGAGAAAACAAATATTTGATCCTGTTATGAATTCAATAATGAAAATGTGTTTAGTTTGTCTCAAGGAGTCAGAGTTCCTACAGGTGACTAAAACATCTCATGAAATGTAATTAATCATATGGGCCATGTTGCTGACTTTGTAACACCAACGTGCTCCAGAAACAACATTTGCAGCCTGCCAAGCTTTTGGTCTTTTCTGGCTTTCACTGGTGATTGTCTTGAGGAAAGTGGAAAAACGAACAGTCATAAGGTTGCTGGTAAACTTTTTAACAATGTCTAAAATATCAACTATTTTGGGTTATACTGGAAAAGTTCACTGTACAAACTTTATTTAGTCATTTTTAGCAATCTGATCAGCATGGATAAGGTTCCTTAGAGAATTACATGACTACACAGTTTGCATTGTCAGACATGGTTATCATTGCTGTCTTCTATAGTTACACACAGAGATAGAGCCATACAGGAAGTACTTAAAGGGATATTGCGAGATTTTGAGATGCCCGTTTTTTTTCAGATACCATTTTGATGTCTCTGCGTGCAGTTTGGAGATGATTGAAGTTAGCATATATCGTAAATCTATTGTAATTGCTGGTTGTCTCCCAGTACAATAGCCAGCTCCCCCTTCAAAATCAGGGAAATAGACCTTCTAACTACTTGAAAGCTGAGTGGATGGTCATTTATAGTTTTACAAAGCTATACATAGTAATCAATCCTTATACATTTGTTAATTTGACTGATAATCATAAGAATCAAGATTCAATCCACTTCCTCGTTCTGTCCAGTTGTCGAGATCGCACCGTTGTATCTGTGAGTGAGTGCACGGGCAGTGCCATTGAGACAGATACAATGTTGTGATCTCTATACATTTCTATGTAAGATAATTGCATCAGAGAATTGATTAGATAACATCTTCAGATATCAGACAGCACCCACTGGGCACAACTGGTTGAAACAACATTGTTTCAATGTAATTTGTCAACATATTGTGACATAGAATCTATTTGGAAAATATATTGCTTTTTTTTTTTAAGTAATCAACGTAAACTGTTGTTTTGAGCTAGAAATTTCAACCAGAGGATTATGTCATCATGGTAACCAAATGTCAACATAGACAAGCCAACATCCGGCTTTTTTATATCCACTATCAGATAAAAAAAAACTGTTTTCTGTGCAGGACCTTCAGCTAGAGAATTGATCTATGTACAGCTACCCTTTGGTCTCCCAATTCAAGGTTTTAACCAAACCCAGCCCTGATTAACTATGATATTTAGGCCTATATAACATTTGCAACATTATCAACAGCAATTGTTAGAATTCAAACCAGAATTCAACTAAATAATAGACAATACAATAGACCTAGGATTTGAAGCTATGGTTGATTTGAAATGTAATGATATTAAGTGATATTGAATTGTGTTTGGTTGTCAACGCAACCAAATATCAACATTTGAAGGAGATGTATCTTCTGCTTGGATAGTTCCATCTGTGCCACTGACTTAGTCTGGCTTGAATTCCAGTTTGTCTACAAATTAAAAATGTGTATGTTGGATTCACGTTTCCATCTCCACCAAAAATCTAAGTTAAAGAATTGGGCAAATTCAAGTCAAACTTTATTTAAAGTGCATCAACGTCTCCAACTCAACCAAAAATAAAAGTTAAATTATGGGATTAAGCCAGTGGCTCAAATGTAACTATCCAAGCAGTAGATACATCTCCTTTAAATGTTGATGTTTGGGTGAGTAACACATCCATGGCCACATTTGGAGGTTACTATGACTATACATTTCGTCTTACGTAACCATAAAAAGCGTGCATCTTCACGATAGCATGCAGAGGTCATCGCAGATCTGTGGAGATCTTCACAATTGCTGTAAAAATCTGCGCAGAATCTCGAACGGCATTGATCACTTGCAGCATGCACTTTTAATGTAATCTCTACTGCAATCAAGGACATGTGGTTCTGCTATTACTGTGGATGAAGTACAGTGATATCACAGTAATCTGTTGTATAAATAAACAAAATATCTGACATTGTATTCCCATTTGAATTTTGCTGTGATTTTAAATGGTTGAATGTGATACTAAACCAAAAATCAGATGTTGTTTTTCCATTGGAATTTGGTTGTGCTTTTAGATGGTGGAAATCAGAGTGATAACACATTGGAAATTCAACTAACCTTTGGTTGTCTTTTTAAGTGGGTGAATATAGGTTGTAATCTCATTGATCAACGTCTCTACCAAATTATTATCCAATTATCCACGTTGAAAATATGTAGTGTACCCAGTGGGCAGCTTTCACAGTCACAATGAACCTATCAGCCTCGCATATGGCCGCCATGAGGCATTGGCGAGACAACAACAGCACATGACACAATACACTGAGACTCATGAGGTAGACCAGAGTATTTTCACTGTGCTGTTTTCCCCAATGTTTGCTAGGATTCAGGAATGCTATGTTGATTCCTATTCAATTTGGTGCATACTTGAAGCCCTGGGATACATTCAAGAGGACAAATTATTCTCAGCAGTCATCTTCTAACGTGATGTTTTATCAACTTATTATGGCTTCTCTGGACATAACTCCCCATATCCCTTCCAGAATGAACCTTATGTTATGGCTAGTCTCTCGTGACAGACGAGATGGCCCGACCAGCGCCCGACCAGCTTATATGATAGTTAACTTTTATTTATATGAGCAACTTGTACACTCAACTGAAATCAGTTTGCAAGGGTTAGGCTAAAGGTTCTGAAACTGTAATAATTGACATTGACATGCTGACAGACACACACATCCACAAATTACACATTAACACACAGTAAACATCCATAACATAGCATTCAAGTCTTACATCGATCAACTGTCATGGCGCTAACATGTTTTGTACTCTGGCATGACACTCGGTCAGGGCTCTGGATTCCAGACGGACTTCAAATTCACTGTTGATTTACCCCACGGGAAATTCCTTCTCAGATCAATCCCAAAGGCTCAGATAAGGACAAATGTGTGCTTTGGAGGAAAAAATAGTATCTCGTAACAGATGATGAGAACCAATGTGGGCTTTGGAGGAAAAATAGTATCTCGTAACAGATGTTAATATCCTAAATAGAGTAGCTGGCCACTAAGTCTCTTAGTCCTTCTTTTAAACATATTTGTTGTGTGCTTTATGTTATTTAGATAGGACAGTGAAGAGGAGACAGGAAAGATAGCAATAGTTCAGAAGGGCAGTGGTTCAGATTCAAACTCATGCCAGCACTTCTCAAATCTCTCCTCTGGGACCCCCAGATGTTTCACAATTTAGTTGTAGCCCTGAACTAACTCACATGATTCACCTAGTCAAGGGCATGTTGATAAGTTAAAACGTTTAATCAGGTGTGCTAGCTCTATGTCGTGACGTTGTATTAGTTCATGTGACGACTGTTGCTCATCGAATTATTACAAGTTTCTAATTGCGTGATTAACTGAATCAAGCAATTATTAACTCATTAACCTGGGGCACCATGGGAAAACTAGTTTTTATTGAGTTTCTATTTCCCAAATTAACTCAAAGAATATCAGAATATCGATTTTACAACAGCCGCTAATTAACCAGTTACCTCTTACAATCTCGTTCTGAACGCCGTATAGCCCGTGAATCTGCACGGACCCGGGTCTCACCAATGAGTTCGTACCACACCAATCTTAGTTTAATATTTATTTACTAAAAAGCTAAAATGATGATAAAAGATACACATAGACAAAACACATTATAGGCTATTGATTAGAACTTAGTATAACGGGCCAACACACTATGGCGCGTGTTACCCAAAATGGGGATTTCAAAGAGAGAGAAAAAGAGAAAGTACACGAGAGAAATATACATTTGGGTGAATTTGTCAGCTATGCTTATTCTAACCTTAGCCTTGCCCCAAACTGCCGCTCTTATGGGTCAGAATATAATGATGTAATTACATGGGTTAGATCTCCGAGGATTCTCTGCGTGGACCGTTCAGGGGACCGTTCAGCTGCTCGATGACGCACTTCTCCTGCGCACCTCTCTGATCGTCCTCCCGATGTCAGTGTCCTTTTGGCTTAGGAGTCTGTTCCCTCACCCTGGAAGGCGTCTTCTGAGGACAGACAGCTCTGCAGCTCAGAGCTCACAGCATAGAAATGAAACCCTTTAGGTACCATGATTAGCTGGGATTGGATGCTAAGGGGGTCCGGCTTGAATTCACCCACTTAGACACAGCTACTCATCCGTAGCTTGGGTAGAAAAGGATTTCTTTGTCTTCAAACTTGTGTTGCGTTCTGGGTTTGTTGACGTTTTAGACCTTGGCTGCAGCTTGGGTCACATAGTCTCCAGTAAATTCTAAACTCACAGGTTTTATACCCTTGGGTCAGAAGTGGGCGTAACCGCCTTTAGGGCAATTCTCTGGGCGTACCAAGTTAATGAGGCAAGGTCTAGATTTTACTTAAACACAATTTTAGACAACTAACTTCACAGTTCATCTTCCCCAAAACATTCTCTTTGATTTTGATATTTTCCATACAACGTACAATGTATAAACATCAAACATATACTAGGAAAAGTCTTCACGTTACAATGTTTTCGTAATAACGTAATTTATTAACCTTTAATAACAAAACAAAAATGACATACATTTTCATATTCCATCTATCGTCATGACCACCATTGTGCCTGACGGAAACCATTGTTCCAAAGTCCCTTTATTTCATGTTTAATGAGGCTGGTTCTCCATAGTAACAGGACAAAGGAATTTGTCTGTGACCTGAGATTTACCAGGGGTGTGAGGGTCATAAAACTCCCCCATCTTCAGACCTCTAGATCTCTCCTCCTCTGTTGGGGTTGAGAGATAATCTGTAGGGTTGTGGTCTCCTGTAACCTGACCTGATCAGGACAGTCATGACATCTAGAATAGATCAAATACATGGAAAGTCTGGGGGTCCCTGAGGAGAAGTTTGAGAGTGTAACGTTATGACTATAACTACTGTTCCCTGAAGAAGGGAAACAAGGTACAACATACAAGGGGGAGTCTCACTCTCTCGACATTGGTTGACGTATAGACAATTGCACCGGACAAGGCCAATGAAATCTGCACCTCGCTGGAAGACCCGCTTAGTGACTTTCCCCTGTCCCAGCTGTAAGCACCCTGTGGGCTACACTGGGAGAAGTGACATCCAAGTGATAAAACCTTACAAAAGTGTGTGGTGATGCCCAACTCGCCGCAGCACAAATATCTCCTATAGTCAACCCTTTAAACAACGGCCAAAATGCTGCCAGCCCCCTGGTGGAGTGGGTGCATACTCCACTAGGTAACCCTTGTCCCAGAGCTCAAACACTTGCCACTTATACTCATACAGCCTCTCATGAAGGGAGCACTTGCTGACTGAATGGTAGCAATAACATTCAGAGGTAAACTTCTAGCCATCAGATCAGCCCTCTCAGTGGCCAGGATCTAAGACCACTGGTGTGCCAGAGCGCCCGTTTCCAACAGGTCACTCGGATCCCTCATCATTTTCTCGTGATGCTTAAAGATCTATGTCGGCCCTGCCTAACATTTCCCATATTAGGGAGACCACCCAGGGGTGTACCCTCCACTCCTGAGAGAGAGGGCCCCACCTGGATAAAAGATCTGCACCTCTACTAGACACCTCATAGGGACTAGTGAGCTTCAGGCAGGAATCAGCAATGCATCTCGGTAATGAGGGGAGGGGCACCCCCTTGTGGACAGAGACTTAGCTTAAGCCAAGTTAGCTAGCCTCTTTGGTAGCAGCGAGTCCATTTAGAATCACCAAGCAACTTAACAGTATATATACTATACAATAGAGAGCTACCCCAGCAACTCCATCGTGGGGAGGCAGGAATAGCTAGTAATAGCTAGCTCGTCTCGGCTTGGGGTGTAATAATATTTCCCCATAGTATGTTGACTGACTGAAAGAAAATGTAACATTATGACTATAACTACTGTTCCCTGAAGGAGGGAAATGAGGTACAACACCTGTTTGGCCCCGCACCGCCTGTTCCTGGGCTCGGTGAAGAATGGTATTGAATTGAAGGAATGAATCTGAGCCTCACGTTTATCACCTGTGGAAGATGGGACTTCCAGTGAGGTGTGGATTTCATTGGCCTTGTCAGGCGTGATTGTACATCCTTCAGCCGAAGAAGCAAGAGTGCAACTCCCCTGTAATATGTTGTACCGAAGACTGACTGAAAGGGAACCACTAGCCTAGGCTATATATGTGTACTGGGGTTCGCAGAACTAAGTGTTGCACCATCCAGGCTACTACATATCATAGTCCTCATCCAAGTCCATATGGCTGAAGCTGTGGTCTGTCACACAGACAGATTTGCTCTTCTTCTTGCGGTTCTTCTTCTGCTGTCCTGGGTCATGATCCCCGACCAGAGAGAGGTAAGAGGCCATGCTGTTTCTGACACCGTAGCTCACCATGGCATTCCTGTTCTCCTGGCCCTGGGCAGCCCCTGCACTGATCAGATCTTTCCTGTTGATTGGTTCATATATATAGAGAGAGGGGTGATTAGAACATGTTTGAGCCAATCATGCAGAGTCACATCTTCCCAGTTTTCCAACAAGCCATGTTTTCCATTGGCCAAAAAGCAGGACTACAATTTGATTGCAGAGATATGAGAGCTGCAACGAATGATACTAAACTATGGGTCTGTACCTGTCTATTTTTTTCCAGTCAAAGTTGTTGTGTCGCATCCTTACAGGGGGTGGCTGAGAGGTGATGTCTATGGGGCTGATAGTCCCAGACAGACACGGGCCAGTGAGAACACAACACAGACCATCTGCAGAGTCTTGGAGACCAGAGATGGACTGGGTTAGAAACAAGACATGCACATACACTGTATGTAATCAAAAACAAACACATACTGTATTTTCACAAGCGCTCATGACATGAATTTTACCTTACAAGCACAAACACACACATACACACAAACCTCTGCCTTCTAAAACATTCATATGGTGTAGTTAGGAGGTGCATGCGCATACCAATAAGAAGCATTGGGTGTGAGTCGCTCCGTTTTGTACTAACAAAACTGTGGTTATAGGTAAAAGCCAGACAATTAAACCTTTAAAATCCATATATCAATATATCCCAAAGCAACTGGGAGAGAGTGAGCGGTCAGTTATGTACAACAACAAACCAATCAGTTTTTTATTTTCGCCTAACCCTACGACCCCTCCCCTAATTGGAGTAAAATAATGGACAACAACACTAGGGCTTCTACTTCCAGCTTATACATACTATATACATTTTACGGACACAGTATATTGTACATTAGTTATATTTTGTTTGTTTTTAGTCCTATCCTTCAGCTACCCTCAACCCCTTCATAATTTCCTCCCCTTTATATGTCACTGTCTTATGTTCACTCATCAGTTGGTATTGTTCTTGTTTAACGGCATGTTGCCTCATAGAATTATCTTGTTCCTGTTTTTGTTGTTTTATTCAACTTTTCTGCTTCCCGACTCAGCTCTGTTATTACAGAATACCAACTCAAACTATGGAAGCAGCAGGTAAATCGGATATCTTTTAGATGGTCATCGAGCAAGGGTACCTTCTACGTCAACACCATCACCAGCTGGCTCAACTGGGGATGGCCATGGAAGAGGTTCTCCAAAGTTTGCAGCGTCTCGAGCCAGCAAAACGGCCCATTCAGCAACCCGCTCAGGACAGCGAAGCTCGTCTTTCCCTCCCAGAGAAATACGACGGTACACCATCCAAATGCCGTGGCTTCCTCTTTCAGTGCTCCCTCAATTTTTCACACCAGTTGGGAGCCCCCACCACCAAGAGGTCTAAGGTTGCCATGATTATATCTCTGCTGACCGGGCTGGCATTGGAATGTGTTACATCCGTCTGGGAGAGAGGATAGGAGAGGAGGAGCTAGATTCTTATGATGGTTTCATGGCTCTGTTTAAATGCATTTTTGATCATCCCGCGGAGGGCAGAGAGGAAGTTGAGTGTCTGCTTCAGCTACAGCAGGGGAATCAGACGGCTGCTGAGTATCCGCTCACCTTCTTGACAGTAGCAGCTTCCAGTGGATGGAATGAGCCGGCGCTTCGCACGCTATTTAGGAGAGGTTGCGAGAAGGTCCAGACGGAATTGACCTGTCGGGATGACAACCTTATCCTGGACGCACTCATTGCGATGGCCATCCGACTGGATAACCTTCTATAGGAGCGTTTGCATTCTCATCGCTTCTCTCTTTCCTTCTGCAAGTACTCAATCAAATTTCAATCAATCAAATTTATTTTATATAGCCCTTCGTACATCAGCTGATATCTCAAAGTGCTGTACAGAAACCCAGCCTAAAACCCCAAACAGCAAGCAATGCAGGTGAAGAAGCACGGTGGCTAGGAAAAACTCCCTAGAAAGGCCAAAACCTAGGAAGAAACCTAGAGAGGAACCAGGCTATGTGGGGTGGCCAGTCCTCTTCTGGCTGTGCCAGGTGGAGATTATAACAAAACATGGTCAAGATGTTCAAATGTTCATAAATGACCAGCATGGTCGAATAATAATAAGGCAGAATAGTTGAAACTGGAGCAGCAGCACAGTCAGGTGGACTGGGGACAGCAAGGAGTCATCATGTCAGGTATTCCTGGGGCATGGTCCTAGGGCTCAGGTCCTCAGAGAGAGAGAAAGAAAGAGAGAATTAGAGAGAGCATATGTGGGATGGCCAGTCCTCTTCTGGCTGTGCCGGGTGGAGATAACAGAACATGGCCAAGATGTTCAAATGTTCATAAATGATCAGCATGGTCGAATAATAATAAGGCAGAACAGTTGAAACTGGAGCAGCAGCACAGCCAGGTGGACTGGGGACAGCAAGGAGTCATCATGTCAGGTAGTCCTGGGGCATGGTCCTAGGGCTCAGGTCCTCCGAGAGAGAGAAAGAGAGAAGGAGAGAATTAGAGAACGCACACTTAGATTCACACAGGACACCGAATAGGACAGGAGAAGTACTCCAGATATAACAAACTGACCCTAGCCCCCCAACACATAAACTACTGCAGCATAAATACTGGAGGCTGAGACAGGAGGGGTCAGGAGACACTGTGGCCCACTCCGAGGACACCCCCGGACAGGGCCAAACAGGAAGGATATAACCCCACCCACTTTACTCGGGATCAGAGCCTGAACCCATGGAGGTAGGAGTCACACGCCATTTCACGGCAGAACGACACAGATGGATACAGCTGGGGCTATGTCTCTACTGTGGGCAAGGAGGGCACAAGCTCTGCTCCCTTGCTAAAACACCCAGATCCCATGCTACCTTTTGTGGTTGAGTTAGACGCATCTGAGATGGGCGTGGGGACAGTTTTGTCACAAAGACAGGGTAACCCATTGAAATGGTATCCTTGTGCTTTTTCCTCCAAGAAACTGTCCTCCGCAGAGGAATTACGACATCGGCAATTGAGAGCTCCTGGCAGTGAAGTTAGCATTAGAGGAGTGGAGACATTAGCTGGAGGGCGCAGAGGAACCATTCGTCATCCTCACCGACCATTGGAACCTAGAGTACATACGGACAGTGAGGAGACCAGTGGTTTGGGACGTCGACGTGGACATCCGACAGGCTCTGGAGAGGGAGCCTGCACCCCGGAATTGTCCTCCCGAGCGCATATACATTCCCACAGGGATAAGGGATAGGCTGTTGACCTGGGCACGTATGTGCTCAAACCAAGTCCCCCCGGAATGCTCCAGCAGGGAAGCTCCTCCGACCGTAGCCCCCAATTCACATCACGAGTTTGGAGGGCCTTCTTGGAGAAGCTTGGGGTCAGCCTCACGGTCAGCCTCACTTCTGGGTATCGGCCTCAGTCCAACGGGTAGGTGGAGAGGATGAACCAGGAGCTGGGGATGTTCCTGAGGAGTCACTGTCAGGACCGGTAGGGTGAGTGGGCACAATTCCTTCCCTGGGCAGAGTACGCCCAGAACTCCCTACTTCACTCCTCCACTGAGTTGATCCCCTTCCAGTGTGTTTTAGGTTTCCAGCTGGCCCTGGACCCCGGGCCAGATCGCAGCTCCTGCGGTAGATGAGTGGTTCCGGTGTGCTGAGGAGGTGTGGAGCGACACGCACGTGAGACTCCAGGGCGCCGTCCATCGTCAGAAGGAACAGGCAGACCGCCACTGCAGTGAGACCCCTGTGTTCCATTCTGAGGACTGCGTCTGGCTCTCTACCAGGAACCTCCCACTCCACAAGCCCTGCAAGAATCTGAATCCCCTTGTTTGTTGGGCCATTCAAGGTTCTCCGGAGGGTCAACGAGGTGACGTACAGGTTACAACTACCCAGTTACTATCATATCTCACCCTCTTTTCACGTCTCCCTTCTCAGGCCAGTGGTTCCAGGTCCCCTAGCTGATACTGTCCCCCATGACACACCTCCACCCCCCCTGGACATCGAGGGGGGTGGAGGTCCTGGGATTCATCATTATGCACACCTGTTAATCATTATAATTCACACCTGGGCTTCATTACCTTCATCATTTCCTCCCCTTTATGTCACTCTCTTATCTTCACTCACCAGTTGGTATTGTTCTTGTTTAACTTGTTATGGCTGCAATCCCGATATCGGGATAAGTGTCATCAACAACCGCTGAATAGCATAGTGCTACATACAATAAATATTACTATAAATATTTTTATTCATGAAATCACAAGTGCAATGTAGGAAAACACAGTTTAGCCTTTTGTTAATCCACCTGTCGTGTCAGATTTTGAAATTATGCTTTACAGCGAAAGCAATCCAAGCGTTTGTGTAAGTTTATCGATCGCACGATAAAACATTAAGTACACTTAGCATCAGGTAGCTCAGTCACGAAAATCAGAAAAGCAATCAAATTAATCGTTTACCTTTGATGATCTTCAGATGTTTTCACTCACGAGACTTCCAGTTACACAACAAATGTTCCCTTTGTTCCATAAAGTTTGTTCCATTTAGATCCAAAATACCTCCGTTTGTTTATCGCATTATGTTCAGGAAAGAGCGGTCACGACAACGTAGACAAATTCCAAATAGTTTCCATAATGTCCACAGAAACATGTCAAACGTTTTTTATAATCAATCCTCGATAATATATCAACCGCAAATGTCTTTCACAGTAGGAGAGTGAAAAGCAATACCTATCCAAACTCTGTTGTGCAAGCAAAACTCATGTGACCACCTAATGCGATGTTATCGTTCTGGACCATTTTTCAAAATAAAAGCCTGAAACTATGTCTGAAGACTGTTGACACCTTGAGGAAGCGATAGGAAAAGGAATCTGGTTCATATCCCTTTAAATGGAGCAAAGGGAGGCTATGGAACATGGAGTTTTCAAAATAGAAGCCACTTCCTGCTCTGATTTTCCTCAGGGTTTCGCCTGCAATATCAGTTCTGTTATACTCACAGACAATATTTTGACAGATTTGGAAACTTTAGAGTGTTTTCTATCCAATACTAATAATAATATGCATATATTAGCAACTGAGAGTGAGGAGCTGGCCATTTACAATGGGCACCTTTTCATCCAAGCTACTCAATACTGCCCCTGCAGCCATAAAAAGTTAACAGCGTGTTGCATCATGAAATTCTCTCGTTTTTGTTGTTTTATTGAACTTTTCAATTGCACCTGCTTCCTGACTCACAGCTCCATTATTACAAAAATATATTTCAGATCCTTCACTCTTTGCCTTGATGACAGATTTGCACATTCTTGGCACTGTCTCCAATATTGAAAACTCAAATATATGTAACTGAAAAGTTTGTCTTTTGGACATCCGAGCAATGTTGAGGGAGTCCTATTTGAATCAGAAAAGGAAACTTATATGATAGGTAATATATACAAAACCATGGAGAAAGCCTATCTAACTGACAATCTCTTAGAAAAAAATATTAACTATTGCAATCAAGACTTAAAAGTAACTGATAGACACAAGATGGAGGGAGTGTTGGAACATAACTAACGGAATTACAGGTAACAAATGTATGCTTAATCCAGTATAAACTAATGTCTAGAATTTATTATACAAAATAAAACATTCTACAGCACAATGGCAGAGTCATGTCTTAAGTGTATAACTAATGACTCAAATCCATGCTTTCTTGGAATGCTATGAAGTCTGGAAGTTGTTGGCGGAGTTGGAAAGTTGGCTGTCAGAAGTATTCCAATGTAAACTTACTTTTAAACAATCTATCTGCATATTTCAAGACATGACACATGGGGGTGTAGTGAGAGAACAAATGGGGTGGACCATACTTTAATCGTCAATTATTTTGAAAAAAATCTCTTCTCAAAAACTGGAAATCAAATGATCCTTCATCACTACGACAGTGGATGACTCCAATGTATTATTATTTATTATTATTATTTATTATTATTTAAATATTGAATATTGAGTGTGGGCTACATAAAAAAAAAGAACGATGCAATTTGAGGCCATATGGCATAAAGTGCTACAAGCACTGGAAAGTTCCAGGGGATGAAGGATGAGAGGGAGTGGGATTGTGAGAAATGTGTGTGTGTTTGTTTGTCTTTTGTATGGTTATTGTTTGAGAAAATAAACAAAAGTAAAACAGTGTGACAGTCAATATGAAAGTCATAGTCTCAGCACAAATATGTTAAAATGGACAACAATAATTACTTCCTGTTTTGTTCTCAGTGTGTGTACTCTCAGAGCTGGGCCAACACACAGTGGAAAGATGGTTAGCATCTGATAAGAACAAAGCTATTTAAAAATGCTTGAGGTTATTTTCAGTGTGTGTGTGTGTCTGTCTTGGACTCACCAGAGTAGTGGTTTACCATCTCTTCCAAGCACTGGAAAGTCAGACGAGGAGAGATATAATACCAGCTGTTCTCCAGGCGAAATATTTTATAGTGCTGGATGGATCTGTGCTTTACAGACATGGAGTAGACACCTGCAAATATAATATAACATAAAAGGCATTAGGTATAGGCCTAGATGGATCTTAATAGATACCCATCTCCTATCATCCTACTGACGTCCAGTTTAATAACCCCCTTGAGTTGATGTCTGCACCCAGAAAATCTAGTTAGCATAATACATTTAAAAAAAGACATTGACATTTTGTTGTGTTACAGTGTGAATTTAAAATGTATTACATTTATATTAGTGTCACTGGCCTACACACAATACCCCATAATGTCAAAGTGGAATTATGTTTTTATAATTTTAAAAGGCTAATTGATCATTAGAAAACTCTTTTGCAATTATGTTAGCACAGCTGAAAACTGTTGTCCTATTTAAAGAAGCAATAAAACTGACCTTCTCTAGACTAGTTGAGTATCTGAAGCATCAGCATTTGGGGGTTCGATTACAGGCTCAAAATGGCCAGAAATAATGTAATGTCTTATGAAACTTGTCAGTCTATTCTTGTTCTGAGAAATGAAGGCTATTCCATGCGAGAAATTGCCAAGAAACCGAAGATCTTGCACAACGCTGTGTACTACTCCCTTCACAGAACAGTGCAAACTGTCTCTAACCAGAATATAAAGAAGAGTGGGAGGCCCCGGTGCACAACTGAGCAAGAGGACAAGTACATTAGAGTGTCTAGTTTGAGAAATAGACGCCTCACAAGTCCTCAACTGGCAGCTTCATTAAATAGTACCCGCAAAACACCCGTCTCAACGTCAACAGTGAAGAGGCGGCTCAGGGATGTTGGCCTACTAGGCAGAGTTCCTCTGTCCAGTGTCTGTCTTCTTTTGCCTAACTTAATATTTTATTTTTATTGTTCAGTCTGAGATATGGCTTTTTCTTTGCAACTCTGCCCAGAAGGAGTGATGGTTGCTGATAATGGGCCTTTGTACGCCTATGTAGATATTCCATTAAAAAATCAGCCATTTCCAGCTACAATAGTCATTTACAACATTAACAATGTCTACACTGTATTTGATGTTATTTTAATGGACCAAAATATTTGCTTTTCTTTCAAAAACAAGGAAATTCCTAAGTGACCCCATACTTTTGAACGGTAGCGGATATTTAGATATATACAGTTGAAAACGGAAGTTTACATACACTTAGGTTGGAGTCATTAAAACTCATTTTTCAACGACTCCACAAATTTCTTGTTAAAAAACTATAGTTTTGGCAAGTCGGTTAGGACATCTACTTTGTGCATGACAATACGTTTTTCCAATGATTGTTTACAGACATATTTTTTCACATATAATTCACTGTAATTCCAGTGTGTCAGAAGTTTACATATACTACATTGACTGTGCCTTTAACCAGCTTTGAAAATTCCAGAAAATTATGTCATGGCTTTTGAAGCTTCTGATTATCTAATTGATATAATTTGAGTCAATTGGAGGTGTACCTGTGGATGTATTTCAAGGCCTACCTTCAATCTCAGTGCCTCTTTGCTTGATATCATGGGAAAATCAAACGAAATCATCCAAGACCTCAGAAAACAATTGTAGACCTTCCCAAGTCTGGTTCATCCTTGGGAGCAATTTAAAAATGCCTGAAGGTGCCATGTTCATCTGTACAAACAATAGTACGCAAGTTTAAACACCATGGGACCACGCAGCCGTCATACCGCTCAGCCGTCATACCGCTAACCGCACTATTGGTTAGAGCCTGTAAGTAAGCATTTCACTGTTGTATTCGGCGCACGTGACAAATAAACTTTGATTTGATTTGAAGGACACGCATTCCCTAGAGATGAACGTACTTTGGTGTGAAAAGTGCAAATCAATCCCAGAACAACACCAAAGGACCCTGTGAAGATGCTGGAGGAAACAGGTACAAAAGTATATACAAAGAAGAAGCCACTGCTCCAAAACCGCCATATAAAAGCCAGACTATGGTTTGCAACTGCACATGAGGACAAAGATCATACTTTTTGGAGAAATATTCTCTGGTCTGATGAAGCAGAAATAGAACTGTTTGGCCATAACGACCATTGTTGTGTTTGGAGGAGAAAGGGGGAGGCTTGCAAGCCGAAGAACACCATCCCAACCGTGAAGCACGGAGGTGGCAGCATCATGTTCTGGGGGTGCTTAGCTGCAGTAGGGACTGGTGCACTTCACAAAATAGATGGCAAAGTTGTGGCAAAATGGCTTAAGGACAACAAAGTCAAGGTATTAGAGTCGCCATCACAAAGTCCTGACCTCAATCCTATATAAAAATTTGTGGACAGAACTGAAAAAGCATGAGCGAACACGGAGGCCTACAAACCTGACTCAGTAACACCAGCACTGTCAGGAGGAATGGGCCACAATTCACACAACAATTTAAAGGCAATGCTACCAAATACTAATTGAGTGTATGTAAACTTCTGACCAACTGGGAATGTGATGAAAGAAATAAAATCTGAAATAAATCATTCTCTCTACTATTATTCAGACATTTCACATTCTTAAAATAAAGTGGTAATCCTAACTGACCTAAGACAGAGAATATTTATCTAGTATTAAATGTCAGCAATTGTGAAAAACTGAGTTTAAACGTATTTGGCTAAGGTGTATGTAAACTTCCGACTTCAACTGTGTGTGTGTGTATATATATATATATATATATATATATATTTCAGATATAGGACAGAGATTTTAAAACAATCTTCCTTTTGATAAAATATTTTTCTATCTGCTTTTCCGTGTATGAATCTGGTATTTAACACGTTTCTATGGGCTAATAGTAGTAAGGCCAAATTCATTGTTTCATCCAATAATTTGTATATATATATTTGTTTTATACTTAGAGGCATCAAAAAAATACCCACCCGGCTTAGACTCTTAAGGAATAACTTGGTAGGGCATTAAATGTTCATGGACTCACCTCTCTGCTGGGTGCTCTCTCTGATCATGAAGGAACCCACTCTGTTTTCAGGGAGACTAAGTAGTTCCTCTGCCTTCTGCCTCACTACTCCCTCAAACAGCCATCTTAAAACAACACACACACACACACACACACACACACACACACACACACACACACACACACACACACACACGGTATACATTATATCACTGTACAGAATCAAGTCAACACAGCCTTTATTTATGACAATACAGAACATAATTATAACATTGCTTACCCATGGTAGACTTTGGCAATATGGTTGTTAGGGATGTAGTTTTCACTTCCTGATTGGACAGACCGAACTCTCCACCAGTTGCCTTCCCTGAAGAACACAGATTAAAGGAGAACTTCAATAGGCTACACTGTAACGGAAACAAAATCTGAAATTGTAGTTCTCCCCTATTTGTATAAATGTTAAGTGTTATGCATCAGATTTCCCCCAATGTGTTCATTCTTTGTTGTGTGCAACATGTTTTGATTGTGTACTGTTGTTTTGTATTATTGCATGCTTAGTAGTTATACTTGTATGCAGAGTGTTCCATTTTGTTTTGGAAAGGACTGTATCTGTCCTCTTTTGTTGTCTCGGTATCTATATCTGTAACTGCATCTATCAATTTCTGCCCTAGGAAGCTTTTAGTACAGAGTAGGGTTGCAAAACTACCGGTAATTTACCAAAGTTACTGTAATCTATGGTAATTTTTACTCAAATAACTTTACAAAAAATATATGCATACTATATTGCTTTTTTATATATGTGTCCATGAGTTTCTAGTGGATAGATAGGCCATTTGGTTTAAATATCATAATTAATGAGGAAAGCATCTAATCAACAATTGTAACGCTTGTCTTCGTCTTCCTCTGACGAGGAGTAAGAAATAGGTGTCCATGGGTGTCCATATTGTAGGTGTCCATATTGTAGGTGTCCATATTGTAGGTGTCCATATTGTAGGTGTCCATATTGTATTTAATACGAATACTGAACACTTCAACAAAAACAATAAAAGGACAAAAACGAACAGTCCTGAACGGTGAAGCAAAACACAGAACAGAAAAGAATCACCCACAACTCAAGGGTGAAAACAGGCTACCTAAGTAAAAAAGAACATAGACTGCCCACCCCAACTCACGCCCTGACCATACTAAAACAAAGACAAAACAAAGGAACTAAGGTCAGAACGTGACAACAATGACATTTGTAAAATAAACTCTGCAGCTTTTTTCACAATTGCCCTCAGTTTGGTGGCAAAACTTTTACAAGAAAGACATATTGACATCAAAAAAGAAATAAAGGATATTTCATGCTGAAACCTTCATATTAAAACACCAATGGTATTCACTAAGTTGTATGGTTTATATTTCGGGTAATGTTTTCCAGGTTTGTCATTCTATTTTGTGTTTCAAAATCATCTTATTTGATCATTTTATACATGTTACATGTGATAAGGGCACACAGAGGGCCATATATAATTACAGACACCTGGGATAATCTGAATTACCCAAAAAGGCTACTAGAGGTCATGTGATAAAATTCTTCAAAGACCTTGAAAGTTACAGAAATTCTGGTATAACTTTGAAAGTTATAATATATATATATATATATATATATATATATATATATATATATAAAATATATAAATATATATATATCATTCCCTCTAATATACCCTCCCTTTGCAATCCTAGTGCAGAGACTGGGTTTATAATTGTTCTGACAGACAAAGTACTGACTCTACTTACTGAGACAAGACCCTCAGCTTCTCTCCCATCCTAAAGATCGGCTCACTGATGTCTGGAGAAGGATAGTCATGGAGAACGACAAGCGTCTCGTCTTCTCCTGCTGAGGAACCGCCAATGTTACACAATTAGATAGACGTTAACACAGAGACACAATTTGCCAGAAATATAGGAAATAATTGTCTCATTGTAACTTCTAATTCCAATGAATTATATGAAACACTTGGACAATTGGGTAAACAGTATGTCATCTAAAAAGTCCTGAGTCATCTTTCAAAGCTGTGTGAACATCATATATTTTGTAAAGCCGAAACAGTGTCAAAAACTGCAGTATCACAAAGAAACTGCAAATAACTGCTCAATATCTCAAAAAAGATTGAAGTCTTACCCTTTAATGCACTCTCATGGCAGTTTGAATTTGTTTTGTTCCCAGCTCCCTGTCCCCACATCACATTCCCCATAGCGGCACTCTAATGGGTCTGAGGACAGACGAACATACGGTATAGCTGGTCCTCAAACTAGTCATCAACACAAACTTCCGATAGTAGACAGAGAGTAATCTGGCTGGCCAGTGAAGGCCCCATCCAGCACCTGCGTCCCTGTCATGCATGTGCATGTGTGCATGTTGTAACTTCTCTATTAACAGCCAGAGTGCTATCTCGACCAGGACACGCAGTAGACTGCAAAACCTGAGAGGTGGCTCTGTAAATAATGAAAATACTGTATAACTCATGTTGCAAAATGTGTTAACTAATTGGAAGGTCCATTTGTGTGTACAGCAGTTGGCTATATTGTGTAGCCTATGTTTTTACCTCAACAGTGAAAACTCCTGGTTTTCCAAATGTTTTGTCGAATCCTGATTAAATTCAGCATTTCCCGGTTTCTATCTAGTTTTCACTATATTCACATTATAGAGTAGTAAACTGGAGTAGATGCTACATTAAAACTGTAGTGTCCAATTGTCACTCTGCTGAACTAATAAGAGAACACAGGAAACAGTGACACAGTGGAAACAATCAGAAGATAATATCGTGGTTAATTTGCATAATATGTCGGCAAATATTTATCATGCTGTGTGTCAATGCTATTTATAGTCAGAGTAAAAATGTTGATTTGACCAAATCACCAGCAAATCAAATCAAATGTTATGTCACATGCGCCGAATACATGTGTAGACCTTACTGTGAAATGCTTACTTAACCAACAGCACAGTTCAAGAAAATATTTACTAAATAAACTAAAGTAAAAAAATTATCAAAAGTAACACAATAAAATAACAATAACGAGGATATATACAGGGGATACCTGTACCGAGTCAATGTGCAGGGTTACAGGTTAGTCTAAGTCATTTGTGCATGTAGGTCGGGGTGAAGTGAAAAAGCATAGATAATATACAGCGTAGCAACAGTGTACAAAAACAAATGGAGGGTGGGGGGGGGGTTCAATGTAAATAGTCAGGTGGCCATTTGATGAATTGTTCAGCAGTCTTATGGCTTGGGGGGAGAAGCTATTAAGGAGACTTTTGGTCCTAGACTTGGCACTCCGGTACTGCATTCTGTGCGGTCGTAGTGAAAACAGTCTATGACTTAGGTGACTGGGGTCTTTGACTATTTTTTGGGCTTTCCTCTGACACCACCTGTTAAATAGGTCCTGGATTGCAGGAAGCTTGGTCCCAGTGATGTACTGGGCCGTACACACTACCCTCTGCAGCACCTTACGGTCAGATGCCAAGTAGCTGCCATACCAGACGGTGATGCAATCGGTCAAGATGCTCTCAATGGTGCAGCTGTAGAACTTTCTGAGGATCTGTGGACCCATGCCAAATCTTTTCAGTCTTCTGAGGCGGAAAAGGTGTTGTAGTGCCCTCTATAACGACGGTCTTGCTGTGTTCGGACCATGATAGTTCGCTGGTGATGTGGACACCAAGGAACTTGAAATTCTGGACTCGCCCAACTACAGCCCCGTTGATGTTAATAGGGGCCTGATCGGGCCGCCTTTCCCTATAGTCCACGATCAGCTCCTTTGTCTTGTTCACATTGAGGAAGAAGTTGTTGTCCTGGCACCACACTGCCAGGTCTCGGACTTCCTCAGGCTGTCTCATCGTGGTCGGTGATCAGGTGAACACTGTTGTGTCGTCAGCAAACTTAATGATGGTGTTAGAGTCATGTTTGGCAACAGTTGTGGGTGAACAGGGAGTACAGGAGGGGACTGAGCACACACCCCTGAGGGGCACCTGTGTTGCCTACCCGTACCAGCTGGGGGCGGCCCATCAGAAAGTCTAGGATCAAATTGCAGAGGGAGGTGTTTATTCCCAGGGTCCTTAGCTTAGTGATGAGCTTTGTGGGTACTATGGTGTTGAACACTGAGCTGTAGTTAATGAACAGCATTCTCACATAGGTGTTCCTTTTGTCCAGGTGGGAAAGGGCAATGTGGAGTGTGATTGAGATTGCGTCATCTGTGGATCTGTTGGGGCGGTATGCGAATTGGAGTGAGTCTAGGGTTTCCGGGTGGATGCTGTTGATGTCATGACCAGCCTTTCAAAGCACTTCATGGGTACTGATGTGAGTGCTACGGGGTGGTAGTCGTTTGGGCAGGTTACCTTTGCTTCCTTGGGCACAGGGACTATGGTAGTCTGCTTGAAACATGTAGATATTACAGACTCGGTCAGGGAGAGGTTGAAAATGTCAGTGAAGACACTTACCAATTGGTCAGCGCATGCTTTGAGTACACGTCCTAGTAGTTCGTCTGGGCCCGTGGCTTTGTGAATGTTGACTTGTTTAAAGGTCTTGCTCACATCGGCTACCAAGAGCGTTATCACACAGTCATCCAGAACAGCTGGTGCTCTCATGCACGCTTCAGTGTTGCTAGCCTCAAATCGAGCATGAAAGGCTTTTAGCTCGTCTGGTAGGCTTGCATCACTGGGCAGCTCGCATCTGAGTTTCCCTTTGTTGTCCGTAATAGTTTTCAAGCCCTGCCACATCCGACGAGTGTCAGAATCGGTGTAGTGGGACTCAATCTTAATCCTGTATTGGCACTTTGCTTGTTTGATGGTTTGTCTGATGGCATAGCGGGATTTCTTATAAGTGTCCGGATTAGTGTCCCGCTCCTTGAAAGTGGGTGCTGAGGAGTATTTATGTCTGTAATAAAGCCCTTGTTATGTCTCTAATAAAACTCATTCTGATTGACTGGGCCTATGCCCTCCCAGGCCCACCCATGTCTGCTCTCCTGCCCAGTCGTGAAATCCATAGATTAGGGCCTAATTAATTTATTTCAATTGACTGATTTCATTCTAAGAACTGTAACTCGGTAAAATCTTTGAAATTGTTGCATTTTGCATTTATATATAGGCTTATTGCACTTTTACCAGACACATACTGCAATAAATGTATGACAGCCTCGAAAACTCACCTAGCTGCTGAGTCGTGTGGAGTCGTCAGGCTTGGAAGGCCAGTAGCAGGGGATTCTAGTTGAGTGTGGTGTTTGGCTCTGTGTGTTGAAGATCAGCCAGAGGAAGCATGTCAGCTACACTATTACTAATGACCGTAAGAGTTCCACAGTTCACACCCTCAACTGATGCATGCATAGTGAGGCGAGAGCACTTCCTCTGGCCAAACATTTGCACACACACACGCGCGCACACACACACACACACACACACACACACACACACACACACACACACACACACACACACACACACACACACACACACTTCCTATGAAGAAATGAGGAAGGGGAAGAGAACCAGAACAAGAGACCAATGAGAATGCTAAAAGTACATACTGGTTTTAGCTTTCAGAAATGACACAAAAGAGCAAGGTTATTTCCATGCGAATATGTATGCTGTACGCATCACATACATAGATTAAATTTGAACTACATAGATAGTAATTTCCTTACTAAAATTGATCAGTTACAGTTTTTTATGTGGTGAATGTTCGAAACAATTGTAACACAGCCAGTCATTTTGTTTGTAGTCATTTTTTACCACACAAACATTGTTCCAAAATATATGTTTACTGTACAATACAATGAATACATTGGTTTAATCACCAAAACAAATTACAATTACATCTTCTCAATTTAGTTATTTTAACTACCAGTTAATCGAATAGCAGAAAATGTAAGATACAATACATGTTTCAACATTGCCCTTTGAATGTAATATGGTATAGTACTGTAAATACACTGTTTTCACATTAGGCAACACACTTGCACTACCCATAAAAATTTACTTTTGACTGCGTGGCCTCTCACAACTCCAACACCATCATTAAATTTGCTGACGTCACGACGGTGGTAGGGCTGATCACCGACCACGATGAGACAGCTTATAGGGAGGAGGTCAGAGACCTGTCAGTGTGGTGCCAAAACAACAACCTCTTCCTCAATGTCAGTAAGTCAATGGAGCTGATCGTGGACTACAGGAAACAGAGGGCCGAGCACGGCCCATTCACATTTACGGGGTTGTGGTGGAGTGGGTTGAGATCTTCACATTCCTCGGTGTAGACATCACTAAGGACCTATCATGGTCCATTCACACCAACACAGGTGTGAAGAGGGCACGACAACACCTCTTCCCCCTCAGGAGACTGAAAATATTTGGCATGGGCCCTCAGATCCTCTAAAAGTTCTACAGCTGCACCATCAAGAGCATCTTGACTGGCTGCATAACCGATTGGTATGGTAACCGCAAGGTTACCGACCGCAAGGCGCTACAAAGGGTAGTGAGTACGGCCCAGTACATGAATGTGGCCGAGCTCCCTGCCATCCATGACCTCTATACCAGGCGGTGTCAGAGGAAGGCCCAAAATATTGTCAAAGACTCCGGCCACCCAAGCCACAGACTGTTCTCTCTGTTACCGCACGGCATGCGGTACCAATGCATCAAGTCTGGAACCAACGGGACCATTAACAGCTTCTACCCCCAAGCCAACAGACTCCTACAAGATTGATAAATAGTTAATAAAATGGCTACCCGGTCTTCCTGCATCGGCCCTTTTTTGCACTAACTCTCTTGCACTGACTATGGACACACACTGAACTCTACCCACACACCAGTGGCGGTCGGAGACGTTTAAGATGAGGGAGGACGATTATTTTTGAGCATGGCCTTATTTCTATTACAGCATATTCGATGACAGTCATTCATATTCCATTCACCCAGCTCAATGTAACATCGCCAGGTTTAGGCTACTATATGATACTAGAATTTTCCCTACACCTACAACCTAGCCTATGAAAGAAAGTTTACAATGTAGGTGCACAGGTCGAGAGAGATATTAGACTAATCAAGAGGTGCATTTGTAAATTCACTCTGGCTATCTACTTAGATTTCAGAGCACTCATCTGTGTGCCTTGAGTGCAGAATAACTGATGAATTTATGAATGTGCAACACCCGTTGAATTTAACTGGTGTCAGTAAACGTTGGCAAAAAATATATAATTACATTGTTGCTAGCTGCACAGTTAGAGTCACTAACACTCTAGATAACATGACAACAGCCAGCTCTGTTAGGGCGAGTAAAAAGGTCAGAGTGAGGTTTGTGTCTGGAAGTAGCTAGCCAACTTTAGCCCGTTAGCTTTGGTGCTTGACTGTAGTTTATGAGGTCCAAATGCTCGGATCAACCCTACTGAACGCTCCCGAAAGCGACACGCTCTGAATTTATGAACAGACAATCTGACAACGCTCAGATTTACGAAACCTTCATATCATGACCACTAAGAGCTACACATCATTGTCACATAACAGTCATTCACCATAGCTCTACTATAACTAACGCGTTAGTAAACCCGCTACAATCATGCAGTACAGTGTACAGTCAGCAGCAAGTAGTTTAGCAGATACATTGGCGCGCCCCGGTGGCAGTACATTTATAAATCCAAAAGCTTACCTTGACTTGGAAGAGTTCAAGTGTTTGATAGCCATAGTCAGCTAGCTTCTTGGCGCACCCATCCCGTTAGCGGGATCATTTGTCAATATTTAATATTTAAAATATTTAATTTTCATGAAATCACAAGTGCAATATAGCAAAACACAGCTTAGCTTGTTGTTAATCCACCTGGCATGTCAGATTTCAAAAAAGGATGACAGCAAAAGCTATCCAAGCGTTTATGTTAGGACATCTCTCTCAGCAGACAAAACAGCTAGCAGCAAAGTAGATTGGTCACGAAAGTCAAAAAAGCAATAAAATGAATCGCTTACCTTGGATGATCTTCGGATGTTTGCACTCACGAGACTCCCAGTTACACAATAAATGTTCCATTTGTTCGATAAAGATTATTTTTATATTCAAAAACCTCCATTTGGTTGGCGCGTTTTGTTCAGAAATCCACAGGCTCGTGCAGGTCATGACGGGCAGACCAAAATTCCAAATAGTATCCGTAAAGTTTGTAGAAACATGTCAAACGTTTTTTATTATCAATCGTCAGGTTGTTTCTACAATAAATAATCAATAATATTTCAACCGGACCGTAGCTTTTTCAATAGGAGAGAGAGAGAAAATGCCTGCTCCAAGCTGTTGCGCATGCAAAACTCTGCTCTCACCCAGCCATCCACTGACGCGATGTGATAATTCTCGCTCATTTTTCAGAATAAAAGCCTGAAACTATGTCTAAAGACTGTTCACACCATGTGGAAGCCATAGAGAAATGAATCTGGTTGATATCCCTTTAAATGAAGGGAGGGCGATTTGTTTCTCTTAGGCACTTCCTTGTTGCATTTTCCTCAGGTTTTCGCCTGCAATATCAGTTCTGTTATACTCACAGACAATATTTGGACAGTTTTGGAAACTTTAGAGTGTTTCCTATCCTAATCTGACAATTATATGCATATTCTAGATTCTGGGCCTGAGAAATAGGCAGTTTCATTTGGGTACGTTTTTCATCCAAACATCAAAATACTGCCCCCTACACTCAACAGGCTAGCTAACATAGCATCCCTCTCTGTTTGAGCCTGGTGTTTGAGTAGGCTAAACTAGCTAGCTGCATTTGATGCTAGCTAAGTAAGTGAAAGTAAAAGTAAAAAAATATATACTACGAAATAAAGCTAGCTCTCTCTCTTTTGCTTCTCCTTAATTTTGGAAGAAATATATTTGTTCAAAACTGTTAAACTATTGTCTTTCTCTCTCTTTGAGTCAACTACTCACAACATTTTATGCACTGCTGTGCTAGCTAGGGCTGGAAGGGGGTGAGAACCATGAGCCTCCTAGGTGTTGTATTTAAGTTAATATAAGCATTGGACAGAAGCTAGCTCCAGCTACACCATGGTGCTACCCTACAGAGTGCTGCTGAGGCTACTGTGTGTTTTAATAAATTATTTGGTGACATGAATATATTTAGTATAGTTCTATGTAAAAAATTATGTTTTTATTTTTAAGAAATTCACTGAGGATGGTCCTCTCCTTCCTCCTTTGAGGAGCCTCCACTGCCACACACTCAAATATACAGTACTTGCACTGACACCCCAACACACACACACACTCACTCTACGTAAGCCCACACAAACATAACATGCACACACATGCATACTGACGCATTTACCACACACGCTGCTGCTACTGTCTATTATCTATCCTGTTGCCAAGTCACTTGACCCCTACATTTATGTACAGTGCATATGTAACGGATGTGAAACGGCTAGCTTAGTTAGCGGTGCGCGCTAAATAGCGTTTCAATCGGTGACGTCACTTGCTCTGAGACCTTGAAGTAGTGGTTCCCCCCCGCGGCCTTTGTGGAGCAATGGGTAACGATGCTTCGTGGGTGACTGTTGTTGATGTGTGCAGAGGGTCCCTGGTTCGTGCCCGGGTATGGGCGAGGGGACGGTCTAAAGTTATACTGTTACACATAGCTATCTCAATTACCTCAAACTCAGTTCTGGTACTCCCTATATATAGCCATGTTATTTTTATTAATTATTCACTGTTTTTATTTTTTGTTTTTATTTATTTAACTCTGCATTATTGAAAATGGACCCATAAGTAAGAATTTCACTGTTAGTGTATTTGACTCATGTGACAAATACAATTGGATTAGATTTATTTTGGCACTGTCGTTACTTCCTTTTTAGCTATTTTATGTTAGACCCTGCTTTCATATGTTCTCTCTCTCTCTCTCTCTCTCTCTCTATTCTCTCTCTCTCTCCTTATCACGACTCAGGATATGACCCAGATGCAGAAACGGGAGGAGGATAGTACAGTTCTCAGATGATTTTGTTCGTGAAAGGTTTGTGATCAGGTCAGAGTCAGGCAGGTACAGGGCGGCAGGCAGGCTCAGTGTCAGGGCAGGCAGAATGGTCAGAACCGGGAAAAACTAGGAAAAGGAAGGCGGGAAAGAAAGCTGTTAAGACAAGACGAGACGAACTGGCAACAGACAAACAGAGAACACAGGCATAAATACACAGGGGAAGATGGGCAACACCTGGAGGGGAGTGGAGACAAGCACAAAGACTGGTGAAAGAGATCAGGGTGTAACACTCCTACTGTCTCGCTCTCAGACACATATACTGCAGGCCCTATGGAGATGAGCTATTCTTGCGTTAGCAATGTGGTTAATTGGCTTGCTGCATCATCGGCCTCTGCCATCACTACCAGCAAGACATGTCAAATAGAGAGGGTTTATGTAGCATTATTTTTGTATTGCTGTTTGTATCCAAGCCTTCAGCTATGATGACGTTGTCGTGAAATTGCTATCGTTAATGTGATGACATGCTATTTATTGAATAATTATTAATTATTATTATTATTATTATTATGTGATTATCAGTCTCATTCTGAACGTAACATAATTCGTAAATGTGCACAAACCCGGGTCTCACTAATAATTTCGTACCACACAAATTGAGTTGATTATTTATTTCCTAACAAGCCAAATGATAACATAAGATACACATATACAAACAATCTAGGTTATTGGTTAGACAGGTCCCTAGCGGACCACCACAATATGACACGTGTTACACAAGATGGAGTTTTAACCTCTAGTGACACCCCATCCCGGATCCGGGAGCGTAATCATCGACTGACACTAATTAGCATAACGCAACGGACATAAATACTACTAGAAAATATTCCTATTCATGAAAATCACAAGTGAAATATATTGAGACACAGCTTAGCCTTTTGTTAATCACCCTGTCATCTCAGATTTTCAAAATATGCTTTACAGCCAAAGCAAGACAAGCATTTGTGTAAGTTTATCGATAGCCTAGCATAGCATTATGTCCAGCTAGCAGCAGGTAACTTGGTCACGAAAATCAGAAAAGCAATCAAATTAAATAGTTTACCTTTGATGAGCTTCGGATATTTTCACTCACGAGACTCCCAGTTACATAGCCAATGTTCCTTTTTTCCAAAAATATTGTTTTTGTAGGCGAAATAGCTCCGTTTGTTCTTCACATTTGGCTGAGAAATCGACCGGAAATCACTCTGTATTTTACGCGAGAATCACTCTGAGAGCCATCAGGTGACCACTTACACAATGTAGCCGCTTACGGGTATTCTTCAACATAAAGGTGTAAAACTACGTCACAATGCTGTAGACACCTTGGGGAATACGTAGAAAAAATTATCTGGTCGATAGCCCATTCACTGCTCAATAGGGGCGCATTGGAACGCAGAGCTTTCAAAACATGAGGCACTTCCGGATAGGATTTTTCTCAGGCTTTCACCTGCAATATCAGTTCTGTTATACTCACAGACAATATTTGTACAGTTTTGGAAACTTTAGAGTGTTTTCTATCCTAAGCTGTCAATTATATGCATATTCTAGCATCTTGTCCTGAGAAAATATCCTGTTTACTTTGGGAACGTTATTTTTCCAAAAATGAAAATACTGCCCCCTAGTCACAAGAGGTTTTTAAAGAGAGAGAGAGAGCGAGAGAGAGAGAGAGAGAGAGAGAGAGGGAAGAGCAAGAGAGAAAAGCAACACCTGGATCATTTGTAAACTATGGTTAGTTTTAGTACTAACACCTTGCCCTGAACTGCCACTCTTATGGGTAAAAATTGTGATGCCTGTATTTACATGTTGAAGGTCTTCGTTGAGTATAGTTTGTGTGCCAAGTTCTGCTTACTGGCATAGGTTAGGCCGACACACCTTGTTCTTTCGATGGCCGTTTCCTTCTTTATCGGGTGTAAGTCTATGATTGTCCAAAAGATGTCACAATGTGCTTTTTCTAAGTTGTATGTTTCCTTGCACTCATTCTGTGAGAGTAGGCTTCTGAGGAGGCTACTCAGCCATGTCGACGCTCCAAGCGTGGGAAGGAGGGCCGTGTAGACAACCGGTGACATGAAAAGAATAACCGGGTGGTCCTGCTTGAATTCACCTTCTTAGATACAGTACTGAACTGTAGCATTGATTGTTAAGACGTTTCCTTTGTCTTCAACAACCTCGTGTTGTGTTTCGGGGTCATGACTAGTCGTAGACCTCAGCTGCAGCTCATGGTCAACTTAGTCTAGTATGTAAATTCTAAACTCACATGTTTATACCCTAGGGTAGAAAGGAGCTTTTCTATCTTTATGACACACTCTCTGGGTACCCTGGGGCATAGCTAGTTACGAGGCAAGGTATCAGGATGTACTATGAACTCGTTTAGACAACTAAAATCACAGTCTTATCGTCAACCTGGTAGGATTTATGCAAGCTGCCAACCACCACCTGAATGGACAGGGGAGGTCCCGGCTGTGGCTCGCAGTTCCAGAACCGTTGTCCGGTTGTCCAGGCTAGTAGTTCTAGGCAGTAACTTAGGCAGACGTTAATAAATGAACAAGACTCAGGCAAAACATCCTTACATTTCTTTCCCAAATGAGCGGTGTCGTGGCACTAACTGGTAGCTGTATGGAGAACTGGTTTGTGGCATTATCATTTCCTAATTATCAAAGTGAATTAATTAAAAATGAATAAAAAGACAAACAAAGATGGTCAAAATATAGTTACCACACCTTAATCATCTAATTTTAACTACAGTTGAAGTCGGAAGTTTACATACACCTTAGCCAAATACACTTAAACTCAGTTTTTCACAATTCCTGACATTTAATCCTAGTAAAAAGTCTCTGTCTTAGGTCAGTTAGGATCACCACTTTATTTTAAGAATGTGAAATGTCAGAATAATAGTAGAGAGAATGATTTATTTCAGATTTTTATTTCTTTCATCACATTCCCAGTGGGTCAGATGTTTACATACACTCAATTAGTATTTGGTAGAGTTGCCTTTAAATTTACATACAAAAATTGTCAGTTTTGTAGGCCTCCTTGCTCGCATACGCTTTTTCAGTTCTGCCCACAGATATTCTATAGGATTGAGGTCAGGGCTTTGTGATGGCCACTCTAATGCATTGACTTTGTTGTCCTTAAGCCATTTTGCCACAACTTTGGAAGTATGCTTGGGGTCATTGTCCATTTGGAAGACCCATTTGCGACCAAGTTTCAACTTCCTGACTGATGTCTTGAGATGTTGCTTCAATATATCCACTTAATTTTCCTCCTCATGGTGCCATCTATTTTGTGAAGTGCACCAGTCCCTCCTGCAGCAAAGCACCCCCACAACATGATGATGTCACCTCCGTGCTTCACGGTTGGGATGGTGTTCTTCAGCTTGCAAGCATCCCCCTTTTTCCTCCAAACATAACAATGGTCATTATGGCCAAACAGTCCTATTTTTCTATCTTCAGACCAGAGGACATTCCTCCAAAAAGTACGATCTTTGATACCCATGTGCAGTTGCAAACCGTAGTCTGGCTTTTTTATGGCGGTTGCTGAGCGACCTTTCAGGTTATGTCGATATAGGACTCGTTTTACTGTGAATATAGATACTTTTGTACCTGTTTCCTCCAGCATCTTTACAAGGTCCTTTGCTGTTATTCTGGGATTTATTTGCACTTTTCGCACCAAAGTACGTTCATCTCTAGGAGACAGAACGCGTCTCCTTCCTGAGAGGTATGACGGATGTGTGGTCCCATGGTGTTTATACTTGCGTACTATTGTTTGTACAGATGAATGATGAATACCTTCAGGCATTTGTAAATTGCTCCCAAGGATGAACCAGACTTGTGGAGGTCTACAATTATTTTTCTTTTAGGTCTTGGCTGATTTCTTTTGATTTTCCCATGATGTCAAGCATAGAGGCACTGAGTTTGAAGGTAGGCCTTGAAATAAATCCACAGGTACACCTCCAATTGACTCAAATGATGTCAATTAGCTTATCAGAAGCTTCTAAAGCCATGACATCATTTTCTGGAATTTTCCAAGCAGTTTGAAGGCACAGTCAACTTAGTGTATGTAAACTTCTGACCCACTGGAATTGTGATACAGTGAATTATAAGTGAAATAATCTGTCTGTAAACAATTGTTGGAAAGATGGCTTGCGTCATGCAGAAAGTAGATGTTCTGACCTACACCTGTTGTTTTCACAGCATGTGGCAAATAACATTTGATTTGATATATAGATCATTTTAAATATGATGATTACTTTTTGGATCGGTTTGTCTTTCTTGGTTTGATGTTGTATTGTATTGTAGCTCAACATCCTCTCAGTAGATTGAGGTGTTATTTCACAGAAACTGAAACTGTCACTGTGTCCACAAAATGACACAGGATGACGCAGTAATAACAGATGCAAAACTGCTTGCCTAAAAATGAGTTGAGTCATTATCTTTGAGAAACAAATGGCATAAACAACAGGGACTTTTGGTTTGGAGCGAACCCATAGTCCCTTCCTTTTTACTAGGAATATGTCTAAATAAAAACACACTACAACCGTCCTTTCTCCATGATTTCTTTGTGTCAGAAGTTGAAATGATTTGAACTTTTATGAATGTCGGATGATTAATTGATGTATAGACAGGAAGACGGATGCATAGTGCATTCTTGCATTTCAGTCGTGTCCGTGTGACCAGGGTCTAATTTGGAAAAGAGGACCATGCAGTTGTATAGATAAATGTGGGATAATAAATTAAGTCTATAAAAATAACATACACTACATCAGGAGACAAAATAAGGAGATGCTAATTAACTACAGTAAATTCTTATAAAGCAGTAGGTCTAGCAGATCTTAAAGTAATAGTAAACCTGACATGATCATAGTAAATTTCCTTCTGTAAATCAATTAAGGATTCCAGGGTGTATGTCCTACATTGAAATTATTCATTGATGTTACAAAATAGGTGGATAATGTCTGGTGAACTTTAAAGAAGGTACAGTGCCTTGCGAAAGTATTCGGCCCCCTTGAACTTTGCAACCTTTTGCCACATTTCAGGCTTCAAACATAAAGATATAAAACTGTATTTTTTTGTGAAGAATCAACAACAAGTGGGACACAATCATGAAGTGGAACGACATGTATTGGATATTTCAAACTTTTTTAACAAATCAAAAACTGAAAAATTGGGCGTGCAAAATTATTCAGCCCCTTTACTTTCAGTGCAGCATCTCTGAATGATCCAATGTTGACCTAAATGACTAATGATGATAAATACAATCCACCTGTGTGTAATCAAGTCTCCGTATAAATGCACCTGCACTGTGATAGTCTCAGAGGTCCGTCAAAAGCGCAGAGAGCATCATGAAGAACAAGGAACACACCAGGCAGGTCCGAGATACTGTTGTGAAGAAGTTTAAAGCCGGATTTGGATACAAAAAGATTTCCCAAGCTTTAAACATCCCAAGGAGCACTGTGCAAGCGATTATATTGAAATGGAAGGAGTATCAGACCACTGCAAATCTACCAAGACCTGGCCGTCCCTCTAAACTTTCAGCTCATACAAGGAGAAGACTGATCAGAGATGCAGCCAAGAGGCCCATGATCACTCTGGATGAACTGCAGAGATCTACAGCTGAGGTGGGAGACTCTGTCCATAGGACAACAATCAGTCGTATATTGCACAAATCTGGCCTTTATGGAAGAGTGGCAAGAAGAAAGCCATTTCTTAAAGATATCCATAAAAAGTGTCGTTTAAAGTTTGCCACAAGCCACCTGGGAGACACACCAAACATGTGGAAGAAGGTGCTCTGGTCAGATGAAACCAAAATTTTACTTTTTGGCAACAATGCAAAATGTTATGTTTGGCGTAAAAGCAACACAGCTGAACACACCATCCCCACTGTCAAACATGGTGGTGGCAGCATCATGGTTTGGGCCTGCTTTTCTTCAGCAGGGACAGGGAAGATGGTTAAAATTGATGGGAAGATGGATGGAGCCAAATACAGGACCATTCTGGAAGAGTCTGATGGAGTCTGCAAAAGACCTGAGACTGGGACGGAGATTTGTCTTCCAACAAGACAATGATCCAAAACATAAAGCAAAATCTACAATGGAATGGTTCAAAAATAAACATATCCAGGTGTTAGAATGGCCAAGTCAAAGTCCAGACCTGAATCCAATCGAGAATCTGTGGAAAGAACTGAAAACTGCTGTTCACAAATGCTCTCCATCCAACCTCACTGAGTTCGAGCTGTTTTGCAAGGAGGAATGGGAAAAAATGTCAGTCTCTCGATGTGCAAAACTGATAGAGACATACCCCAAGCGACTTACAGCTGTAATCGCAGCAAAAGGTGGCGCTACAAAGTATTAACTTAAGGGGGCTGTATAATTTTGCACGCCCAATTTTTCAGTTTTTGATTTGTTAAAAAAGTTTGAAATATCCAATAAATGTCGTTCCACTTCAAGATTGTGTCCCACTTGTTGATTCTTCACAAAAAAATACAGTTTTATATCTTTATGTTTGAAGCCTGAAATGTGGCAAAAGGTCGCAAAGTTCAAGGGGGCCGAATACTTTCGCAAGGCACGTAGATGATTTGTAGGAATACAGATGACATCAGCCTTGTGGTCAGTGTTGGCTAGAAAGATATGTTACCTTTACTGTGTTGTTGGACTCATTAACACACAGACGTCCGTCTTCATAGTCAAACCAACACCAGCACAGGAATAAACACAAACAGGGAACGTGTCGGTTGGAATGCCATTTCAATTTCCCCTTAAACACCTTCAAAAAGTTCCAAGTCCACCACAATTCCATATGATTGTTTACCATAATCTATGTGGTTACTTGCATTTAGGTCACTCTGCGGCACCAAGGCTATACGCCATGATGCCATAACGTCTGCTTTTTACAAACAGGAGCCCTCAAGTATCTCGTCAAATGTCTTATCCACTGCATTCCTATACAATGTTGGCACTCCCGCTGGCAGAGCGCAATCCAAAGACTCCCCAGTAGCCTCCCAAATGGCACCCTATCCCCTATGTAGGTCACTACTTTTAACCAGGACCTATAAGGTAGTAGTGCACTATATATGGAATAGGCTGCCATGAGGGACTCCATCTGTAGAAGTCATCAAATCATTATCTCTTGCTGATCCTTCCTCACATTCATATTCCTCAAAGCTTTTCAAATATGTCAGCTGGATAAACCCTAAATAATGATTTTTGGCACACGCATAATGTCTATTGCTTTCTTAGTGATTTCAACATTCATAATAATGGGAACATTTAGATCCTTGACCAAGTTCAATGGCGTAATTGTGGTGAGAGAGTTAAGAGAGCACAGCTATTTACTGTGCAATTAACTTCTGTAACGGGACCATGGGATTCTCATACTACAATAACCTTTAGTCACTGGTCTGGTCTGCCTGGTGTAGGATGAAATACACTGTAGATGCTGTTCTTCGGTCAGTTTAGTATTTACCCCACTAAACGCTTAAGGTTAGTATTTGGGGTGGGGAAGCTGATCCTAGATCTGTACCTAGGGAAAACTTCACCCCAGGGCCCTGGTAGAGCAGGGAGGTGGTGCTGTTCAGTTAATCAAAGACTTTATAACAGTATTATACCTGGCCCAAGATCTATCCTGACTTGGTTGCTTTACTCTCTGATCCAGGAAGTGTACTGTATGTTATATAGTCCTGATCCAGGAAGTGTACTGTATGTTATATGGTCCTGATCCAGGAATTCTATCTTGCATGGTTCTTATCCAATTCAACATTTTTCGAAATCGACTCAATTATCAAGTTTACATATTCTACTTTGATTTGATCCTTCACAGCTCAAGACTATATTTTGGGTGGTTCTGATCTTTGCTTTTATACTATGGTACTGATCCAGTCACAGGCCTATGTATATTCTCTAATCTCTGTGCTTTATAAATCAAATCTAGTCACACGTTCTCCATGGTTTTGATCTTGTGTTGATGCTCTTCCAGAGTGAAGGGACGCTACAGTGAGTACTGAGTCAAATTAGACCTGAGTGCAAATAGTATTCAAAATATTTTCTGAGGTCTTGGCTGATTTATTTGGATTTTCCCATGATGTCAAGCAAAGAGGCACTGAGTTTGAAGGTAGGCCTTGAAATAAATCCACAGGTACACCTCCAATTGACTCAAATGATGTCAATTAGCCTATCAGAAGCTTCTAAAGTCATGACATAATTTTCTTGAATTTTCCAAGCTGTTTAAAGGCACAGTCAACTTAGATGTAAACTTCTGACCAGCGGGAATTGTGATACAGTGAATTATAAGTGAAATAATCTGTTTGTAAACAATTGTTGGAAACATGTATTGTGTCATACACAAAGTAGATGTCCTAACTGACATGCCAAAACTATAGTTTGTTAACAAGACATTTGTGGAGTGGTTGAAAATGAGTTTTAATGACTCCAACCTAAGTGTATGTAAACTTCCGACTTCAACTGTATATTCTAAGGTCAAATGTCGTTCTGTCATGGCCTGGTGTGGTCTAGTGATTAGGGTTTCTGCCTTCAGTGCTCACACATAGGCCTACCATATTGGTGTGGGTTTGATTCTGGCCTGTGCCCTTCTGATAAAATGACTCAATCCCTGATGGACTAGATTTACACGTTTCAAATATGGAAATAATAAATCATGTAATACTTTTTTTCTGCTCGTCAAATAGAGAGAGTTTGCAAGTTCAATAATGGTTGCAATTAAGCACGTATCGATGGTTTAACGAGACATCAGATAATCTAATGCCATCGAAGATTGCAATAGGCCCCTTTTTATTTGATTATATTCCAATAGGCTACATTCTGTCGGCTACACATGAGCCTAAACACATAATGAAATGTGTGAAAAACGATAATAGGCTACTGTTTGTTTCTCTGGCTGAGATGATGAGCTGACTTGGGCCATCAGTTGATTGACAGATGTAGGCCTACTATAGAACAATAAACTTTCCTCCAGTGTGGATGCTCGTACACATTTTAGCCTATATATAATTTGTCGATATAGTCTTTGGTGTGGATTGAAAGCTTGTATTGTGTGGCTTTAATATTTCATTTCGTTAATGCAAATGAGCCTATCCAAAGACGATTTCGTTGAGCTGACACAATTTTCCTTGATGTTTAAATTATCAGACTATTCTTTTTACTACTTGAAAACATGGAAGTAAATTACATTTCCTTGTGGGCCTAATGTAGGCTCAAGTACTACTAGACGCAAACTCATGAGGCTCGGAGACTGAAGTACAATGCTTAGACCACTGCACTACGGCAGTTCACAATGCTTGAGAAAGAACTAAGAATACTATGAATACTGATGATACATAGATACATGTTGTTTTAAATCATTTTATTTGAAGCATTCCCCAAACCATAGTCCTAGTCCTAACCTTAACCACTCAGAATTAATGCCTAAACCGTTAACCTTTGAGTTTGTTTTTTTTACCTTGTAACCACACAGAACTAACCCTGTTACTATACTATTAATGCATCAAAATTAGACGTTCATCCATGAGTCAAATGGCCGGATTCAAACTCAACCCTTGGTTATGTGTGGCTGTAAACGCGGGACCCCACAGGCATTGAGAAAACCTTAACATTTAATAAAACAGTTGATCTAAAACAACATATTTTCCCTAACGAAAAATGCATCTACCCCCTACAAATATGTACATTTATTATAATCCACATAAAAATTCACTCTGTAGCCTACATTAGGTACAATGTAGGTACAGTGAACATTGTATATACAGCTGACCCCTGGCGGCTTTTCAAAATATTTCTTAAGATATTAAAATCCTCCAGCTGCAGGATTATATTATTCCTGCGACGAAAGGGGTCAAATTAAGATCCGACATATGTATCTATGAGCCTGAGAGGTGCAGCCAGTCAGGCAGTCCAGCTGGTGACAGACACCCAGTAATGGGTGTCTGTCTGTAATTAGAACTAGTGATTACAGCATATGGCAAGACACCTGCGTAAGCGGGCACACACAAACATAAACACACATGCAGCGGCTCCTAATGGCACAGTGGATATAATGCCAGCTTTTATATCCAGGAGAGTACTGTAACTACGGGTTGCCAGTCCCAGACCATTATAAGCAGCGTTGCCAGCCTGAGCCAGCTCATTCTCTTAAATGGCACAGATGCGATCTCTTATCGCCACGGCAACACCCATTACCTGGTCATTAAAGGGCTGTTTCTACGGTCGATTTTTATGCTGTTTGTTTTTACTGAGCCCCTGTGAAAGTAGATCCGCCTCCCTGGTTTAGTGCATGTAAAAACACAGCCCTCAGGCAGCTGTATCTGATACAGACTCAGTGTAATGGTGTACAGCCCTGTAATCATGATGTTTTTACACCGTAAATTGTGTGTAATAGCACTGTAAATTAGATATCAAGTGGAAAGATTGTAGATTTATGTTTTAGTATCCATAAAAAGTACATATTCATTGTGCATACAATATAGACCACATAGTGTCTTTATACAAATGTGATTAGTTATGTACTAACAGATTGGGCAAAACTTGGGATTTAGCAAAATTGCAAAAGGTTTGAAATCTCATTTGCATTTCTCTAAGAAATGACTAACAACCAGTGTAGCTCTTAAGGCCTACAGAGGACAGGAAAATGTCTTAGTTTCCACTGGCTACCTTCAAGAATTATTCAACTGCAAACATTCCAGGAAGATCATTGCTTTATTGCTTTTCTGAGAAATGGACCAAAGCAGCAATAACTTTTCTTCCCTATTCAACTTTGAATTTAGAATGCATACATTCTGGTAGCCATGGATACATGTCTGTACTCGCCAGGTTCAGAGATAGATGGATACTTATCTGAAATGCCGTCTTAGCTAAAATACTACACTCTGGTTCACTGCAAGTGCATTTCAATGCAGACTGTGTACTTGGTCCATACAATTTGTGACATGCCAATGAGTGACACAGAGTTGACATGATAGCACAAGCAGACTGTCAACTGTATTTCTCATTTTCTCTGAAATTTACTTTCCACCCATGTGTGGACCTAAACCGAGCGTGACCTGACAGCAAAGTGGAGGTGTATCTGAGGATTTAATGCCCCTGTCTGAGAGGGACCAAAGAAGCGAGACCAATCAGTTTTAGGTCAGTGTCATGGCTCCAGCAGGCAGGAGAAAGCAGGGCATTGTGGGGGAGATTAATGTGGAGGTTCTCTCCTCCTCTGTGAATTATTCCTTCTTCTGACATTTGACCCTCTGTACTGCCATCATGCATATTAAAACATTAGAGTTTAACATCCAACAGAGACATAGGGGAATGGATGGAAAATATATTTATTAGGCTAAATGTACAGTCAAATACTGGCAAATGGTTGGCAGTCTAAGCTTTTGTGTGGAAAATATTACATCCACATCTCTCTCTACTCCAAGAGCAAGAAAAAAATGCTATTCCACTGACGCAATCTACGCGGAGTGATTCTCTCACATTCCTCAAATTCCAGACCGATGTCTTAAACTTTGAATTTCACCCTTTCATCTAGGTCCAATGAGGTCAGAGTCAGTGGCTCACCAGCCACCCCCCTTTTCACCTCAGAACTATCAGCCTAGATCCCTGTGTCCCAATTCTCTGTTCTTTCTTCCCAATTAAGTGCACACTTATTCTCTTCCTTTCATGATTTAACAGGAACTGACTGGTTTAAGAAATCTGCTGGAAACCTTTTTCTTCACAAATCCATTGCTTTAAAAAAAACAGTTATAAACGGGGCTCCTGTCTCACTCACACTACCGCTCTCCCTCGCTCTCCCACTCTGGAGAGACGTGCACCAGCGCACACTCTTCGTATGGGGAAAAGAAAGGCCAGATCATTTGGACGCAGAAGCTTTGGCCGTGACCAGGACAATTTGTATTTGGCACACTAAGCTATAAGTCAGCCTGTCAGCAGCCAGATGTGTTTTGGCGCTGGGATCTAAATAGATCTGACCCGAGGTCAGTTGAAGCTCCTTTAGCTCTGACCAAGGGTTGTCATTATACACAGTCTTGGACCGCTTGCTCATCTCCGCTGACCTCCCCTGTACTTGATAGTCTGTAGTAGTTGATCCCAGATGCAGAGAGAGAGTGGGGGAGAGAGGTAGTGTGAGTGAGACAGGTGCCCCGTTTATAACTGGTTCTAACATGCGTCCTTTGTCCTGATCTTGTCCACATTCTGATTGTGCCAAACATTTTAGATGGGTGTAGACGATTAAAAGACGCATTGTGATCTGATTGTGATCAGGTCTTCCTGACCACCTCCTGAGGTAGTCAGGCACGCAATTGTGTCTGTATATCTTACAAGTGTTGATGGATCTAGACTGTGAAAACATTTAAATCATCATTATGTCAGCCACTAAAATCATTGACAGTTATCACCATTGACTTATGGCGTCAAAATGTGTCTTAAATACATATTATTTTGAAAGAATATATCTGTCAAATAATTTGCATACAGGGAGGGATCAGGAAATCTGGTCACAATGAGGACACAGTAGACGGATACGAGACACAGTTAATACCATGTGTACACATATTTCTGAAAATGTTGGATGCATGTTAGCGCCAGGTATAAACGAGGCTAGAGAGGGAAGAGAGCGAGATGGAGAGAGAGAGAGAGAGAGAGAGAGAGAGAGAGAGAGAGAGAGAGAGAGAGAGAGATGGTCGGCCATAGTGGACTGCCTGCATGTTATTGCGTCAGACAAACTGTTTTGTTTGAAATGTGGTTTTGGCTCCCACATGTTCACGAGGGAAAGAGCTCAACTCTTAAATTCTGTTTAGGAGCTCACTTTGAGAAAATCCCAGTCAGCCACGATGGCTTAGAGATTCCCTCCTCTGATTTTAGCATTAAAAGACTCCAAAAAACTGCCAATAATTTCAGATCTAGTACCATCGTTGGGCCACGGGTGTGAAAGATTCAGCAGACTGCTGGCATTACACATCTGGCTAAAAGACTTCTGCTGGAGTCACTTTTATTGATAACTTTGACACCTTCTGGAAACAGAAGATACTTTACAGGAATGACAGAGTCCATCCAAATCATCTTGGCTCCTGGACTCTGTCCGCACATTTCAAGGCTGCGTTGAAACAACGACTGGTAAATGACCCAAGACCAGCTCAGTTAATCCCTACCATTGTGACAATGACTCGTCATAATGCTACATCAAATGTACATGATCTTAGGGGC